>NC_091439.1:545262-797762 GCF_964237555.1 Oryctolagus cuniculus
GGCCCCAGCCCTCACGGTATCCCAGGACTCCGCTTGTGGAGCTGCAAACCTCTTCCCTGTCCCGGGCCTCCATGGACCTCTACTTGCGCTGTCCCCTCCCCACTAACAGCCCTCTGCCACCTGCAGACACATCATGGCTTTAAGTGAGTTTAGCTCTCTAGACGGATTATACCTTCAGTGTCCAGAAAGAGTCAGATTCACAATTCTGAAATCATTTCCAGAAGCAGAGAAGGGCACATGTGGATTCCTGAACTGAGCCTGGCGAGTGTCACAACTCAAAAGTCATTGGGGCCGGCGCCGCGGCTCAATAGGCTAATCCTCTGCCTTGCGGCACAGGCACACCAGGTTCTAGTCCCGGTCGGGGCGCCGGATTCTGTCCCGGTTGCCCCTCTTCCAGGCCAGCTCTCTGCTGTGGCCCGGGAAGGCAGTGGAGGATGGCCCAAGTGCTTGGGCCCTGCACCCGCATGGGAGACCAGGAGAAGCACCTGGCTCCTGCCTTCGGATCAGCGCGGTGCTCCGGCCACAGCATGCTGGCCACAGCGCGCCGGCCGCAGCGGCCATTGGAAGGTGAACCAACGGCAAAAGGAAGACCTTTCTCTCTGTCTCTCTCTCTCACTGTCCACTCTGCCTGTCCAAAAAAAAAAAAAAAAAGTTGTTGGATAAGTAGATGGTCTGAGACAACACGGAGAGGAAAAGAGCAAATGTGGGAAGCCAGTGCAGGTTCATCCAAAGCAGCTCAGGCCTGACCACTCAGATGTCTTTGTTAGCAAAGGCGCCGGTCCCTTGGACCAGGAGAAGCTATGAGGGAGCACAGCACAGCTCATCGACAGGGCACTGGGCCAGGTCAACCATGGCGACCTTGTAGACAAGGGCGAGGGACCCAGCCTCAGCCACTGTTGTGTGAGGCGGGTGTGTGGCTGGTGCAGAGGGTTAACCAGCGACTCAGTACCCCTCTGTAAGTGGGTCCCCAGTGACAAGCCCGAGATGCTGTACCTTGTGCCATGATTTTATAGACGGCATACTCACCAGAGTTACAGATCACAAAGCTCAAGGAACAGCGCACACGGTGGGTAACACGAGACAGCCGACTGCACCACACTGGAAGGGTGCACCTCCCTTAAAAAAGATGAATCTAAGGGCTGCCATTGACGTAGTGGTTAGGACACCCACGTCCCACGGAAGAGTACCTGGGGTCTCTCTCCAGCTCCAGCTCGAATCCAGCTTCGCACAGAGCAGAGCCTGGGAGGGGGCACTGATGGCTCAACCCCTGGCTCTTGGCTCCAGCCCGTGTCCAGCCCCAGGCACTGCGGGCATCTGTAGAACGCATTAGTAGATGGGAGCGCTCTCCCTCTTGCTTGAATAAATTTTTTAAAAATTTTTTGAATAAAATTAATAAAAGTAATTCTAATAGGGATTAATCTAAAGTTCTATATTTAGGTTCCGAATCAACGGCACGCAGAGAACAGGGAAGATCCAGCATGTCAAAGGTTCAGGAGGGGAAAAGATGAAGAGGAGTCTAGTTAGTTTTTAAGCTAATTTTAATCTACATTTTAAGCTAATAATAGAATGTCAAACCATACTGCAGAAGTTAAGACAGTTCATATAATCTTAGGCCGCATCAAAACAAGTCGAGGCTTTGTGTCGCTGAAGAGTTCTAACTCTCCTTTCTCCACATCGGACCACCTGTGTTCACTCATTCATTCATTCATTTCATTCATTCAGCCTGCCCCAGCCCATGGCTCCATTCAGCTTCACTGCAGACCAAAGGTTTATACAATCGAACCCCTTCCATTCAGGAGCTGTCTGGTGAGAGGAGTGCAGATGAGGAGTGACTCCACACACAGCAGGGGAGGCTGGGGTGGGGTGGGGGCAGAGTCCCCAGAGCAGGGAGAGGAGGTGGTGGGCCGGAGGGGGGAGGAGATGGCCGGCACCCAGGCCAAGGGAGCAGCATGCAGGAGCTGGGCGTGTTCTGGGGACAGACAGAAGCCAGCGCGGCAGGAGTGGAGTGCTGGGGGACGGTGTCCAGGAGGCGAGGGCAGTGAGGGAGGCCATGAGGCTCGGAGCTTCCACCCGATCCCTCCTTAAGGCCCCAGGGAAGCCACATGCCAGGCCAGGTAAATCCAGATCTCTGGGGTGTGCATCTGGGTGGGGGTGCAGGGGATGGGGCGATGCTGTCCAACAGCTCTGAAGTGTGCATTCTGTAAGACAGTACGTCCTGGGGTCTGCCAGACAGCAACACTGCACCTGCCGTGGACAACACTGCACCGTACACCTGAAGAGGGCGGGTCCCGGGTTCGCCGTTCTGGCCACTGTTAAAAAAATGCACATTTGGGGTTGAGAGCCCTGACCACAGGGCCTTCCTCCAGACCCCGGGGAAGAGGCTGTGGGGCAGTCAGCCCGGGGAAGCCACCTTGTGTCATCACAAGCTCCGTCTGACTGCAGGCGACAGGCACCCACCAGCCCCTGTAGGGCCCCTCGGGTCACCATGGCGAGCACGGCCCATAGGAATATGCTGTCCAGATCTCCAAGTGGGGACTTCAAGTCGGGGAGCCTGAGATGAGCCTGGAATCCCAGGGGAGGCCCTGTCAAGAGGCTGCTGCCTCCTGGGGGGTTGGGGGTGGGGTGGGGGAGTGAGCGCGTGTCTCCTGAGTTGTCCTAGGAGGAGCAAATGCAGGGACGGGCAGGAGGCTGGGTGAGGTGCTCCCCTACCCCCACCCCGGGTGCTGGGACTTTGCGAGCGAACCAGACACCAGCCATCTCGGCAGAGCACCTTCCTGGGAGGAGTCGGCTGTGATTAGCTGGGGCCCCGGTGGTGCCTCGGAAAGAGTTTGGGACTGGGATGCACCAAACTTGAACGCTAGGCCCCTCGCTAGGCTGCCATCTGAGACACGTGGGTAGATTGCGGTGGCCATGCCAAGCTCTGAGCACTCGCGACTCCACACTCGACCCCCTACTCGCAGCCCTCCACCTTTTCCCTGCCAAATGCCGTTCATGTCCCCCGGGGCCCCGGGAACGCAGCAGGTAAGCCCTACGGCACTCCACGAGGTTTCCCTGGCATTAGTGCCGGTGCTCCTCGCCAACAAGGCACTCCGGGACGCCGGCGAGCAGGGAGACCATGGCTGGCGGCCTCATTTGCTTCTGGAGGTGAATCGCTCGCTAGAGCTCTGTTCTCCCTGGCACCTGCCTAGGAAGCTACTTTCCAAATGATTTGCGACACCCAGTTGGGATGAGCATCAGGTCGGAGTCGCAAACCTCAGTTCTGGAGGACAAGAGGGGGTCATGGAGCCAGGCCAAGGCCTGCACGGCTCTCACTCCGCCAGCAGCCGTCTGCATACAGAGGAGGCCGAGCCGGGGGCAGGAGTTGTGTTGGGAGGCAGCAGCATAGCGAGGGGGCAGGGGACCGAGCTTCTTGGGGTCCTCCCACCAGTCTTCACCCAGCAGGGCCCTGGTGCAGCCAGTGTGCAGAGCTCAGAGGCAGAAGGGCGCGTGGCCATTGGCCTGGAGTCAAGAGACAGCAGCACCCTCTTCCCACAGTGGGCCTGTGGCTCCCTAGAGGCGAGAGGAGGAGGAGGAGGAGGCGCGGATCAGAGCGCTCAGGCAGAATCCGGAGGCCCTGGCTGGACGTGGGCGAGCACTGAGAGGGAGGGACCTGCCGCCGGGTGCAAGGGCCGATGTCAGAGCCGCACGGGCTGCCGGCCCGTCGAGCCCTCCGCTGAGCCTCGCTTTCTCCTTTCAAAGAGAGTGGAAGTCACTGTTTTCTTGTCTCGGTTGATGAACAGATTCTGGGTGGCAGGAGTCACCATAGAAACAGGTGCTATCTTAAGCAAATGAGCCTTATTAACCTTAAGAGTGGTGGCGTTTTCACAAGATTGCACATATAGGGTAGGAGGGAGAGCAGGACTGGTGGGGGGAGGGCCGCAGTAGCGGGGAGCTGTGCCAACGTGGTTTGGGGCGTGGAGACGCGTGTGCATGTGTGTGCGCCGCGTGTGCATGTGTGTGCATGGATATCCATCTTCGGGTGCTTTTTGCAAAATCTTTTCCCCGCTGATGAGCTCGGGTACCGGCCTCAAGGGAGCAGGAGCCCAGGGCCCAGGCTCTGCCCCCCGGAGGCAGTGCAGTGCAGTGGTTGGCACAGGGATGCTGACACCATGTAGACTGGGTCCATGTGGCTGCTTGCTGACTCGGATCAGCTGTCTCCCTCGGTGACACTGGCCTGCAAAGGCGCCTCACGGGGTGAGGAGAGGCTGACCCCATGACCAGCCTCCTCCCAACATATGGAGGGGGCTCACTCTTCTCAGGCAGAGCCGAGCCTGCACCAAGGCTGGTCTGCTGGTCCCCGGCGTGGCTTTTGTCTTCAGGGAACAAACTTCCACTCAGTAGCTGCCGTGAGCTCCGTGCTCCACGGGGTTCTGGGGGAGGCAGAGAGGAGGGTCAAGACGACGCACCTGCCCTTGGCAGCCGTGGTGCAGGTGGACTTGGTATTGGGGCAGGCAGGGGAACGAATATCCAAGGAAAGGCACGCGTGGTCACCTGCCGAGGCAAAGGCAGCCAAGCCTGGGCTGTTCCCAGGTTCTGAGAGGTGAGCAAGAAACCAGCGCTGCCCCGCACACCTGCTGCCCTCGGCAGCCCCGTCCCCTGGCTCCGGCTTCCACACGGCCAGGCCAGCCTGGCTCCGGCTCCAGGGAATAAGCCTGGGGCTCTGAGAAACATCCCCGGGAGGCCCTGCTTTGGAAACCCTGCAGCCTAGGTGCCGTTTGACCCGGGAGACCAGAGACTGGAGGACCCAGCCTGTATTTCCCTTTGCCCCGGGGAGCAGGGGTGGCGGGAGACACAGCTGACATTGGGACCAGGTTGGCAGCCCAGGAAGGGGCTCTTCCTCCCCACATCGTAGCTTTCTTGACCCTCAAAGCTAGAAGGAAAGGCCCTCGGCTACCTCTGCTCCTACTCTCCCATTTTACAGGTGAGGAAACTGAGGCCCAAGGCCACACAAGCAGATCGGACCAGAAGGGAGGCGCTCCCAGTGTCCGTCGGACCACTCTCTCGTGATCACTGCCCCGACCTTGCTGACTGGGAGAAGCCGCTGTGCTGCCCACGGTTGGCGGGCCCGGGGCGTCCCCTGGGTGAAAGCTCGTGACCCCATTGACAGGGGAGGAGGTCACAGACTGACTTGAGCCCCAACCTCAGAGCAGCAGAATGCTGGCTGGGCCCCCAGACGGAGGCCTGGGAGTGGGCACCCACCAGGCGAGAAAGGGAGGCCAGGGAAGTGGAGGTGGCAGCAGGGAGATGGGAACCAAAGGCCAGGACAGGGCTCTCCCCTAAAGCCCCTGCTCTCCCTCTGTGGCAGCGGCCTCAGAAGACCATGGCCATCCCCTTTCTAGGAATTTGATTGTGTGCTGGTTTTCATTTATGGTGCACCTGCGCAGTACCATGGGCAGACCCATGCCCAAGAAAGGAGTTGGATTATTCACAGCTCCCAAGAGACAGAGGCGTGCAGTGCAGGGGGCAGCAACGGGGTCGCTCAGGGAGTAGGAGCAGTAAGGGGACAGTCGCTGCAGTCTGGGCGGGAGGGACAGGACAAGGCCAGATCAGGAGGTGTGGACAGCCTGTATGGGCTAGCTTGCGCATTCCCAGGGAGCTCCGGGCCACGGAGCCGGCTATCTTTTTTATGGGGCCTGGGGCAGAGGGAGTCCCCCCTTGGCCTGTGCATGCGTGTGCAACCTTTGGATGACAGAGGTGGTCGCAGGCATGGGTGCTGGGTTGCTTGGTTAGTATGCGGAGAGCGTGTGGGCGGGCAAGTTGTGGACGTCTGTCTTGGAATTAGCTGGACTCCAGGATGTCAGAGCACCACCGACACGGAAAATCCAATCCCGAGTCGTCCACCTAGAACCGCCCTCTCCCACAAGGCGGATGTTCTGCCAGAATCGTCCTAGTTCAGGATGGCTTCTTCACCCCTTCCCGGCCTCCCACGTGGCGCTCCGTCAGCGCCGTGCAGCCAGGCACCTGCCTCCACGCTGCCTTGTTTCCTAGTGGTCCCTGGGCACTCGCCCTACTTTCCCAGCCCCTAGGGACCACTCTGCTCGCCCCCTCCAGCACCGGCGCCTTCCCAGCCCGATACCCAGCACAGCGCCGCGCGTCTCGGCAGGAGCCCCGCCTTCCCAGCCACGTCCCGGCCAGGGTCCTCGCTCTCCTCTCTCTCCCCGCCTCGCCACACTTTCATGTCCAAGCCAGGCTATCCCTTCCCCAGCCAGTGGCAAGACTGGCTCCCCGCGGTCCCTCTGATGGCGCACCCCACAGCAGCAGTCAGCAACGGCCCCTCTGCCAACCGACCACCCGCTGGGCCCCCCACCCACAAACCCCCTCTCTTACCAACCCCACCCCAAAACAGCCTCTCCCTTCTTCTCTCCCCAAACGAAGCCCCGCCTCATCCAATTCCCACTCTACTGAGAGCGGCCGTGGCAGCCAACGGTTCAGGAACTTGGAATCAAACTGCCCGTGTGCCTTGGCCCCATGTTCCCCCAGATAAAAAGAAGAGGTGACTGCGCTATGTCCTGGGGACCCCTTTTGGGTCTCACTATGTGTGGTGCTGAGGTTCTCTGAGAGCTGTCCCTTGGTTTGTGCCAAGCGCAGAGAGTAGGGGCCATTGTGCTGGTATCTTCTTTTTCAAAGATTTATTTATTCGTCCTAAAGTGAGAATTAGAGAGAGAGAGAAAGAAGTCCTCCATTCGCTGGTTTTCTTCCCCAGATGGCTGCAACGGCCAGGACTGAGCCAAGCCAGAGCCAGGAGCCAGACACTACATCGAGGTCTCCCATGTAGGTGGCCGGGGCCCAAGTGCTTGGGCCATCCTCCACTGCTTTTCCCAGGCCATTAGCAGGGAGCCGACTCAGAAGTGGGACAGCTAGGACATGAACCAGGGCCCATATGGGATGGGTTTTTTTTTTTTTTTAATTTGGCAGGTAGAGTTACAGACCATGAGAGAGACAGAGAGAAAGGTGTTCCTTCTGTTGGTTCACTACCCAAATGGCCGCCACGGCTGGCGCTGCACCGATCCAAAGCCAGGAGCTAGGTGCTTCCTCCTGGTCTCCCATGCAGGTGCAGGACCCAAGCACTTGGGCCATCCTCCACTGCCTTCCCGGGCCACAGCAGAGAGCAAGACTGGGGAAGGAGCAACCAGGACAGAACCCGGCACCCATTTGGGATGCTGGCGCTGCAGGCGGAGGATTAACCAAATAAGCCACGGTGCCAGCCCTCAGGTGGTGGTTTGACCCACCACCCCAAAGCGC
The DNA here is from genome assembly GCF_964237555.1 of Oryctolagus cuniculus. Classification (NCBI taxonomy): domain Eukaryota; kingdom Metazoa; phylum Chordata; class Mammalia; order Lagomorpha; family Leporidae; genus Oryctolagus; species Oryctolagus cuniculus. The sequence continues at coordinate 552,544 of NC_091439.1, forward strand.
TGGCGGTGGTTTTACCCACCACCCCACAGCGCTGGCGGTGCCTGGTGTCTTCTCTCCTGAGAGCCAGCACAGAGTGGTGCCCAACTGCTCATCATGAACCACACTACTGACACTTAGGATAGCGAGAGATAGTCCGCTCCACCCAACAGCTGTCGACCGAGCACACCCCCTGGGTACAGCTCTGTGCTGGGCACTGGGGCTCTGGGAGAGCCCAGTGGCGGAAATGAGTCACGCGCACGCACCCCCGATGTGAGAATGGCCAAGGGAACCGGGGGACCCCATAGGTTAAAGCAGGATCCCGTATACACTGACTGGCCGCCGTATTGCAGGACAGTGTCCAGGGGCCATGTGGGCCTGGAGACCTTTAGGAATTGTCCCATTCTAAACGTCCCCACCCTGCGGGCTCAACCATGGAGGTGGTCGGGAAGTCCCACGTTGCATCGTATAAACTGACCTCCTCAAAGACCTTGGGCTCTTAGGAGCATGGAAGGAACTTATCAGTGTTTGTATTAATTGTTGGCTCAGAAAATAGGGTCAATCCATTTAAATTCTATACTAATAAATGGTGTGAAATACTGATAAAAACATTACCCAATAAATGTGAAGAGCATCAGTTTTTTTTAATAAACACTTTTTAAAGATTTATTTATTTATTTGAAAGTCAGAGTTACACAGAGAAAGGAGAGGCAGAGAGTGAGAGAGAGAGAGAGGTCGTCCGTCTGCTGGTTCACAACAGCCAGAGCTTGGCTGATCTAAAGCCAGGAGCTTCCTCTGGGTCTCCCACATGGGTGCAGGGGCCCAAGCACTTGGGCCATCTGCCACTGCTTTCCCAGGCCATAGCAGAGAGCTGGATCGGAAGTGAAGCAGCCAGGACTTGAACAGGTGCCCATATGGGAGCCGGCACTGCAGGCGGCGGTTTTACCTGCTACACCACAGCACCAGCCCAAAGAGCATCAGTTTTTAAAACTTTTCCAGAGAATATAAAAGAGTTGACTATAAGGAGACATATGCTGTAAGTTCATGAATAGATATCCCCCAAATGAATTCACCTTGCCAATAAAAAAAGGGGGGGATTTTTATTGGAACTTGACAAAATGACGTTGATCAGGACTTCAGGTAGCTCCAAAGTACACCCTGGAAAGTGGGGAGGGGGTACCTACAAAGATGACTCAAGAAAATTTTGTCTAAGAGGATGGGTGGGTGGTAGGAGGGGGCACTAACACTTTGAAATAGCAACAGGTTCTGTAAAATGACGATGATTTGAAAGTGTGGTTCTAGTGAGAGAACACACAGACCTGTCGCTGAAACCAAACAGAGAGCGGAACCAGATGAAAGCACACAGCACATGATAAAGGAGCCATTTCAAAACAGAAGGGGAAGGGCTGGCGCCGTGGCTCACTGGGTTAATCCTCCACCTGCAGCACCAGCGTCCCATATGAGTACCGGGTTCTAGTCCCGGTTGTTCCTCTTCCAGTCCAGCTCTCTGCTGTGGCCCGGGAAGGCAGTGCAGGATGGCCCAGGTGCTTGATCCCCTACGCCCGCATAGGAGACCAGGAGGGGGCATTGGTTCCTGGCTTCGGATCAGCGCAGTGCCAGCCGTAGCGGCCATCTGGGGGTGAACCAACAGATGGGGAACTTTCTCTCTGTCTCTCTCCCTCTAACTCTACCTGTCAAATAAATAAAAACAGAAGGGGGAAATGGATTATGTCATAAATGACCAGGGGATGATTGGCTATCCATCTGGGGCAACATATGTCAAAGTTAGTTCTGCCACAGTCCAAATTCTAGACGGACTGGGTATTTTAATGTTAAAAATTAAGCCATACAAAAATCGTAAGTAACCATACATCAGTGTTTCTCTGACCTCCACACAGGAGACTTTTGTCTACAGATGCAGACATGTAGACCTGTGTAGACACACACACACACGGGCAGAGGTGAAAGCATTGAGCAATCCGACCTTCTGCAAATCAAGAAGATACAAGGCAGTCAGCACATTGTGAGAAACGTGTGCGTGTGTACGGCAGAGGGTTACCGTCCTTACCAACAAACCAGACAGTAACTGTGCACCCCTCACGGGCTTGTGGAAGCGATAAAGGAAATAAAGCCAGGTATCAGGTGCTCAGTACCGAGCCTGGCACAGAGAGGGCCCTTGATAAACGTGCGCTGTGACTCATTTTTAATCAGTTGAAAAATAATAAGTAGAAAAGTGGGCAAAGGAATAGGAATATGAATAAGCAGTTCTTTAAAATGAAATACAGCACAAACATGTGAGAAAAAGAAAGAAAATCTACGTGGCAGGTAGAAATGCAGCCAAAAAGGAGAAATTATCACTTCTTCCTGCCCAGCACCGACTCTGGCCATTAAGTCAGCAATATTTGAGTTTTATTCTAGTTGTTTGCTTGGTTGGCTGGTTTTCTTTTTATAAGATTTATTTATTTGAAAGTCAAAGTTACAGAGAGTGAGAAACACACAGAGAGAGGAAGGGAGGAAGGGAGAGAGAGAGAGAGAGCGAGAGAGAGAGAGAGAGAGAAAGAGAGAAATGTCCTCCGTCCGCTGGTTCACTCCCCAGATGACCACACAGCCAGGGCTGAGCCAGGCTGAAGCCGGAGGCCAGGTGCTTCACCCCAGTCTCCCACGTGGGTAGCAGGGGCCCTGGGAGCATCTTCTGCTGCTTTCCCAGGCCATCAGCAGGGAGCTGGATCATCAGTGGAGCAGCCAGGACTCGAACTAGTGCACCTGTGGGATGCCAGGATCACACACAGAGGCTTTACCGGCGGCGCCACAACCTGGGCCCCCAATCTTTATTTTTAATAAATCAGTAGCACCCTGTGTCCTCTCATGGTGCTGAGAGATGTATAAAACACAAGCTTCCTGGCTGGCACCGCGGCTCACTAGGCTAATCCTCCACCTTGCAGCGCTGGCACACCAGGTTCTAGTCCCGGTCGGGGTGCCGGACTCTGTCCCGATTGCCCCTCTTCCAGGCCAGCTCTCTGCCGTGGCCCGGGAGTGCAGTGGAGGATGGCCCAAATGCTTGGGCCCTGTACCCGCATGGAAGACCAGGAGAAGCACCTGGCTCCAAGCTTCGGATCAGCGCAGTGTGCCTGCCGCAGTGGTCATTGGAGGGTGAACCAATGGTAAAGCAAGACCTTTCTCTCTCTCTCTCTCTCACTGTCTACTCTGCCTGTAAAAAAAAAAAAAAAAAAAAAAAAAAAACAAACAAGATTCCTTCTCACGGGGTAACTTGGATGTACCTGCACTCAAAGAGCAGACCCCCAAAACAGGTAAACCCTCAGCCCAGTGATGTCCTCCTAGAAATCTGTACTAAGTGTATGCCTCCCTCCCCCCAAAGTGGTCTCTGTCAAACCAAGGCACGGCATAGGAAGTGCCAGGTACTCACCAAGAGAGTCGCAGTGGACGCGAGCAGCCATTTATCCGCAGTGCCGCTCCCCACTGGGTCACCGGCAGTGCTAAAAACCTAGAAACAACCTCTTTGCCCTACAAGAGGGGATTGGTGAGTGAGTGGTGCCTGTGTGATATTAACGCTGCTGTGAAAGGGGTCGAAGGACATCGATAAAATACAAGTGCCATAAACAAAACTAGATAACAGGATTAAGCACGACCCATTGTGGTTGCCTGGGAGAACACTCGTGTGCGCAGGGTACTGAAACTGGACCCCCGTGGGGGACCTGGGTTGTGTTGCCAGCTCCCAGCTTCCGGCCAACCTAGTCCCAGCTGCTGCAGGCATTTGGGGAGTGAACTAGCAGATGGGAGCTTGCTCGTTCTCTCTCTCTCTCTCTCTCTGATTCTCAAAGAAAATAAGAAAAAAATGTAAAAAAAAAAAACCTAAATTTATTTTGATGCAAAAAAAAATTTTGAAAGCCATGAATCCTTTTGCATAATATACATTTTTCATGAACTTATTGAAGACCTGCGGCATCAAGAGAATTAGGTAAGATCCCTGCCCCCCAAGGAGCCCGCAGTTTTTGGGGGGAGGAATCAAGCATCGCTTCCCCCTGAGAGCGGCCCGCCCCCACAAGCCCCCACGCACACCTGCACCCCAGGCCTGGCGTTCCACTTGCAGTTCCAGGCCGTGTGCCTCGCAGGCAGCGCCAGGGTCCCTTGGGGATGTGCCTGGGTGTTGTTTGAAAGAGCAAGATGCACTTAGAACAAAGAACCACGCTGCTCAGCGCAGGGCAGGGCACGTGAGGCGCTGGGGGATTGCATGGACAGTGGCAAGAGCTTGGGGAGGGAGACTCTGGTTGGGACTGGGGTGAGCGGGGAGGGCTTCACGGAAGAAGAAGCGGTCAGAAATCACCTAGAAGTATGGAGGACGTGGCCAAGGATGTGGTCTGCTGTCACTGTGGAGTAAACCGGAAATAAAAAGGTCACAAAGGAGAGACCCCCCTCCGCCCCCACGCCTCCTTACCCTCCCCACTCTGACCTCTACCTTGGAGCACCCGGAAGTTTGCTGCCAGGCTAGGAGCCGCCTTGGTGCCCCTGCATGCTTGCTCCCCTGGGTAAGGGAGTGCAGTTCTACTGACGCGGGCAGCCAGCTCAGTCCACGGCGGGCGCCCCACAAGGCCTCACGTCTGTCGGAAGCCGCGTGCTGAGCAGCTGGCGGATTCCCACGTTAGCTCCCCAAGGCAGGGGTTTGCTCTGGCTTCTTCCTCGCTTTAGAGCCAGGGCCTAGGAGAGTATTGAATGGACAGTAAGCACTTATTAAATATTTGTTGAATCCATTTAAAATGGTGACTTAAACATTGGCTTCCAGGAGGCTGCATGGGATGACACATACATAGAATCCATACACACACACACACACACACACACACACCCTCTTCTGGGGCTGCCTTGTGAATACGCGTCATGTGTTTGTACATAAGATATGGAGAGAACCCTAAAACAAATGTGCACGCATGCGCGTGTGCGCACCACACACACACACACACACACACACACACACACACGCAGCGTTTGGGAAAATATCAAAGGGAGAAGCCCACAGCTTTCTCAGGAGTCAACTGCTTCCTTTGAGAATAGGATTCCAATAAAATAGAATTTGGATGGTGTCGCAAATAAATTTGCCTTTCTAAAAGCTCCCAAATTAAAATCTGAGAGGCTCTGAGCATGGGGACAGGATGGCAATGAATAGGTATGAATAATCTGCTTTCTCGGCACTCCCTTCCGTACGGCTCTGGGGGCGAGGAGAGGGGGTGGGGCAGGAGAGGCACAGACCGGCTGGCAGGTGCCGAGCCTCCCCTGTACCTGGCCGCCTCCTGGCCCCTCTCTGCCCCACAGCCTGGGGACCTGCGGAAGCCCCTCGAAGGACCGGCGCAACCCCTTCCCTCCCACTCCCACGAGCACGTGGACTCCATCTCTCTCTCTCTCTCTCTCTCTCTCTCTCTCTCTCTCTGTGCATGGGGTGGGAGGAAGGCTGTGGGTACGAAGGCAGCGTTTGAGGTCTGTGCCGCCCATGAAACCACCCAGCTTTGCTGCTTCTGGGCCTGCGGCCAACCAAAGGACATTGGCTCCGCCACCCCCACCCCACCTGCACCAGGACCTGCCCCCTTGCCCCTGGGGAGCAACGCCAGTCCCAGCCCCTAGCCCATCCCAGCGCCTCTCGCCGAAGATGTATTTAAGGGTGATATAAACGGTTTGATCTTTAAAGTACTCTGGATGCATAATATCTATACATAGTTCCGTGCATTTTTATTCTAAAAACAATTAGCCAAAGAGCCCTTTTTATATGATATTTGCAACTATACTGACAGTAACAGCAATTAAACCCCGTCTGTTTGCTGAGAAAGGAGCCAACTCTCCGTTTCCACAGAAGCCTGTAAAATGTACAAATTGGGAACTGGAACACGAAGCCGGCAAAGGTAGCCACCAGACCTTCCAGGCCAGGGCCCAGCCCAGCCAGGACGGTCCCCACCCACGCGTGGGTCCCCCCCAGCCTCCCAAGGCCACCCCTGAGTCTCCCCAGCGTCCCCCCACACTGCACACCTCCCTTCCCCTGCTCCCTCTCCCCCGCCCCTGCACCGCAAGGGAGCACTTCTGCTCCCCCGGCTGTCTGTGGTCGCCTCTCAGGTGCTCCTGCAGGGCCTGGGGACACTCGGGCACCTCGGGTCCCTGCCCCACCCCCACAGGAAGCTCTGTGCCTGCATCTGTGGTGTTTAAATGAATGAGCGGGATGAGTGATTGTGCCCCCCCACCCCAGCTGCCCTCGTGACAGCGAAGGCTTCCAAAAACAGGTCCTGGGGTGTATGCAGGGAGAGTTGGGGCTCCCGGGTGGCATGGTAGAGACGCGGTTGGAGGGTGCAGTTAGGAACTAGACTTTTTATTTAGACTTAAGCCCCAACACTGAGAGCCCTCTCCCTGGGAGCCATCTGGAACCTCCACAGCACGCCTTCCTGGCTGAGGAGATGCTTGCAAGCCCTTCACATTCGCCTAGTTTTCACATTCATTCAACAAACGTCTCTGGGCAGCTCCTCTGTGCCTCCCTCTCCCTAGACACTTTGGATGCGTCCATGAGCAGAGCGAGAGCCCCTCCCTCGTGAGGCTAACCCTCTGGAGAGCACGGGAGGAAACAGGATACATAAGGCACACATAAATGATCCTCTGGCAAGTGTTCAGGGGAGGATGTTTGGTCTAGAGGTTATGGCGCTGCTTGGGATACCTGCATCCCACACCGCAGTGCCTGGGTTCGAGTCCCGGCCCCACCTCCTGACTCCCATGCACACGCACATCCTGAGGGCAGCAGGTGATGGCTCAAGTAGTCGGGTCCACGACCCCCACGTGGGAGACCCGGATGGACTTGCTGGCTCCCAGCTTCAGCCTGGCTCAGCCACAGCCACTGCAGACAGCTGGGAATCAAGCTGTGGATGGGGGATCTCTGTGTGTCTCCCTGTCTCCTCTCTCTCTCTGTCTCTCTCTCTCTCTCAAGCCAAGTAAATAAATAAATAAGAAAGTGTTCAGCTCAGCACTCAGGGTCTGGGGAGAGCAGAGCAGGACACAGGGGAACAGGAGCAAAACAAGATACACAGTGAGCGGGATTAAACTGGGGCTCACTGAGCAGATGGATTCAGAAGGCTCAGAGGAGGTGAGGGAGTTGGGCATTTAGAAATCTGGGAGAGGACTCCAGGGAGAGGAGCCAGCCAGTGCAAAGGGCCTGAGGCAGGTGCACGGTTGTGTACACAAGAAGGAGCTGGGAGGCTATTGTGGCCTCTGAGGAGCGGGGAAGGGAGTGGAGAAGGAGGGGACCAGGCCAGGTAGGCCTGGTGATGGTACAGACTTCTACTTTGTGTGTAGGGTGGAAAGGGGCCACTGGGACGGATGAGTAGAGGAGGGGCTTGTTTTAGTAGGATCTCTGAGGGCCTGGGGTAAGAGGTAGGAGCAGGGAGATCTGTTAGGAGACTACTGCATTAGCCAGGCGAGAGATGCGGGGGTGGCCATGGCGGTGAGCAGGCATGGGGCCAGAGGAGAGGCAGTGGGCTCCCTGGGAGGCCAGGCCAGACGGTGGCATATACCATAGTGCATCTGCAATTGCACCTGTGCCCCAGTGTGGCTTGAATATTGTTTGGTGTCTCCCAAATGCCCACAGGTTCAAGGTCCCCAGCAGGGAGGTACCAGGAGGTGGCGGAGCTTTAGGAAGCAGTTCTCCCGAGAGAGGCAGGCCTCTCAAGGCCGGAGTTTGGGCCCACCCACTGCCTCTCCCCGGGCTCCCCCCTCTGAGCATGCCCTACCTTCTACCATGAGCCTTCCCCAAGCCTGTGCCAGGCCAGCAGGACTTTCAGCCTCCATCACTGTAAGCCAAATGTAGCCCTCTTTCCTCCATAAGTAGCTTATCTCGGGCATTGCATTGTAGTAACAAAAAGCTGACCCATCCGCTGCCTCCCCACAGTTGAGCTGGGTGTAGATGAAGGGCTGTCTTTGTGCTGCAGACTGGGGAGCTGGCAGATGAGGAAGTTAGCAGACTGGGCGGAGAAGGGAGCTTTTCTGGGGACAGGACAGTCGTGTGCCTGACGGGGTAAGCGTGTGCTCTCTAGAAAGACGGCGGAGCCCAGCTCTGGGTCCCCCGGGGACTGACTTCCCTGGGAGCACTAGGCCCACAGCAGAGGACCCCACGCCCATGGAGAGGTCGCCCCAGATCCCATCTCGCGGCCTGAAGAAGCCCTGAGTGGCACAGGCCTCCAGGGTTGAGAGGAGTGGAGGCGCCCACAGCCCCAGCTCAGGGTGCCCAGGAGTCAAGTCGCCCCATCAGCCCTGGTGAGGGCAGGAATGGGGGTGGGGACCCTAATTCTAAGCCCCTGTCCCATTCACCTGGGCATGCCCTGTACTTTGCACTGAGCTGCAGTGTCCCTGGTGTAGAGCCCAGCGATCCCCAGATGATCCCCACTCCTGAAACGCTCCGTGTTCAGGACCCGGCCTCTCCTGGAGGCACCAGCACCTCCCACCCCGGTGCTAAGGCACCACTCGGGACAGCCACCCCATCTCAGAGGGCCTGGGTTCAGATCCCTGCGCCACTTCCAGTTCCAGCTTCCCGCTGATGCGCACTGGGTCCCTGGGTCCCTGCCACCCCGTGGGAGCCTGGGGTGGAGTTCTGGGCTCCTGGCTTCAGTGTGACCCAGCCCTGGCTGTTGCAGACAATTGGGGAGCGAGCCAGTAGATGGGAGGTTTTTCTCCCTCTTCCTAATAAACTCTCATTCAAAAAAAAAAAAAAAACCCTCCATGAAGAAGCTTAGTGTATGTCTCTGTCTCTGTTTCATTTTTTAGCTACTTTATTCCAGATAATACTCTTCTTGCCCGCCAAGAGAAGGGGGGGGGGGGAAATGACATTAATTAAAGATTTGGTCTGTGTCCTAATCAAAGATTTTAAAAATGAATGTATCATACTGTACGTTCTGTAATGTAGTCTGCTTTTTTCCTTAGCAATATATCATTAACATTTTCCCATGTCAACACAGAATCTTCCAAACCATGCTTCTCAGTGCAGAAGTAGTTTAGCATATGGATGTACTATAATTGACTCAGCCAACCCTTTGCTATTGGACATTAGGTTGTGTCTTTTTTTTTTAATTGTCACCGATGCTACAATGAAGAGAGTTGTGAATATACAACCCTTCATTCACTTCCGTGCTGACATTCCTAAGACAGTCTCACAGGTTCAAGTTTTCCCCTAGGCAGATGGTTTCTTGGTGCACATCACCACAATGCCATCCAGAATTATTTAGGATTTTCTATCCATGTCAAGCCCCTATCCACAGCACGTGAACAGCCGTCAGGACAATCAAACGTTAGGACGGGAAGACCACCCGGCAAGGCTATGGTCCCGCCCACTCAACTTACAAATGAGAAAGCCGCAGCCCAGAGATGGGGAGACCGCACACTTGTCCCAGGTCCTCCAGGCAGCAGACCCCGTGTGAGCCCCCCCGGCCACGACTCTGGCTTCCTGGACCTCCCTCCCGCCTCGGCACCCCCTCCCCCGACCAGTGTCCTTTCCCGGTCCAAGCTGCTTCTAAGAGCGGGCTGCGCCTGCACCCTCTCCTCCTGCACTTCCCCTTCATCATTTCTCAGCTAAAGAGGCTCCTCCTTCGACCCTCCCGTGAGCCCCTGTGGTGGAGCCACGCTGGCCGTGTCCCAACGGCATCTCTGATATCCATGAATGGTGTCTCCCGTGTTGCAAGTCTGTCCTCCGCCTCCTCAGGCTTCCAGGATTCTCCTCCCACCCCTGGGTCTCCCTCAGAGGTTGCCTCCTTCTCCTCGACTCTGCCCATCTGTTGCTCCTACTCCTCCCGCTGCACCTTCCCTGACAAGCTCATCCACTCCCAATGGCCCCATCACTCCCTCTTTACCTCTGCCTGGCTCCAGACCTGTGCACCTGCTGCGGTTTGAACAAGAGTCGGCTTCTGAATTCTTGCAAGACTTTAAACCCCAAGGTCTCAGGCTAGCGGCACTAAGAGGGTGGACACTTGAGCCAGTTGGGGTGTTTAGGAGTTGGGTCCGGAGGGGAGGTCCTTGGAAGGTGGTTTTCACCACAGGGTTGTGCAGAAGTCTGAATCAGGCCCAGTCACCATCTCTGCTTCCTGGCTCACCACGTCTACTCCTCCACACACTCTGCCATCACCATCCCCTACTCTCATCAGACACCAAACCCATGGGGTCACCCATGTGAGACTTGCACCCCCGGAACCATGAGCCAAATTAACCTCTTTGCTTCATAAGTGGCTTGTCTCGGGTATTATGTCATGGTAACAAGAAGCCAATGGATACGGCCCCTCCCAGCGAGGCCACTGTCCGTGCGTCAGAAACAAAACTGCTTAAGAGCTTCCCTTCTGCAGCCTCCCGCCACCCCTCTGCCCTGAGCGTCTTTTAGGGCAGAGCCTGAGCGCACTCCCTTCCCAAGGCCTGTCTGCACCTTTCTTTCCTATGTCACTGAGCCCCCTCCTGGCCTGGGGCACTTCTATGGTGTGCACATCTTTCACCTTGGAACTCAACTCAGCAATGCAATAGGGGCTGCACCTACCTAGACCCAAGTACTTGAGAGTAAAAGCCGTACCCTGGCGTGTGTTTGCTGACTGCATAACCATGGTGGAGGGGGACGGACAGTGTGGTAACGGCTAACCCCACCTTCCTCTGGAGTCGCCAAGGAGAAGGTTTGGGTGCCAAGAAAGCAAAGCTCAGGGGCTGGCACCATGGCTCACTTGGCTAATCCTCCGCCTGCAGCGCTGGTATCCCATATGGGTGCCAGGTTCTAGTCCTGGTTGCTCCTCTTGCAGGCCAGCTCTCTGCTGTGGCCCGGGAGTGCAGTGGAGGATGTCCCAAGTGCTTGGGCCCTGCACCCACATGGGAGACCAGGAAAAGCACCTGGCTCCTGGCTTTGGATAGGCGCAGCGCGCTGGCCATGGCAGCCATCTTTGGGGGGGTGAACCAACGGAAGGAAGACCTTTCTCTCTGTCTCTCTCTCTCTCACTGTCTAATTCTGCTTGTCTAATAAAAAAAAAGAAAAGAAAAGAAAGCAAAGCTCACTTGTCAGGAGTCTGGTTAACACCCCTCCCCATTCCTCACCTGCTGTTTCCGAGACCTGGAGGCTGTCCCTCGGGCAGGGTCAGTTGGAGGTGTTTAAGACCCGAGTAATTGTCCTCTGCCCTCCTCTGCTTTGCAGACTCTTCTCTCCACCCTGAGTAAGATTCTGAAACCAGAGCACAGTCTTTCCACCATGGCCCGTCCTCTGAGAACCTTCCCCTAACCCACCCTGGGAGAGAGGCAGGTGGGAGTGTTCCCTGCGAAACCCGCCTGGGGACAGCCCTCTCTCCCTCCCTAGGGCAGGTCCCAGCTAGAAGGAGCAGCCCGCTGTCCTCTGCTCACTGCCACACCCCCGTGCAGCCCGTGCAGCCCAGCCTGGGGCTCGGTGGGGACTGTGTGTCCTGAAGAACCTTTGATGGTTTGAATGAAGATGTGACCATTAAAAGGAATGGAGGACAAGAAATGGTGCCCCTTCTGCTTCCTCAGGCTGCCCTAGCAACTCTGAAAAGAGTCTAGAGTCCAGAGATGCAGCGAGGCTGTTACCCCAGGCGCCGGGCTCGCTACAGCCCCAGGCAAGACAAGCCCCACCTGATGTCCGGGGAAACCCTGGACAGAGAAGTTGATTAGGTCATACAGGGTCAGCTGCTCCTGTCTCCAGCACCCATGGACTTCCACGGACCCTGTTGTCTCCAGGGGGGACTGTGGACAGCAGGGCAGCCAGCTAGCTGTTCCTAACCACAACAAAACGCCCAGGGCAGCTAACGTTATAAGGAAGGGAGGTTTGCTTCACTCACAGTCTTGGAGGTTCACAGGCCAAGATCCACCTCTGGGCTCAGCCTCTGGCCATGGCGTTCTTGCTGCCATCATCACGTGGCAAGAAGGGTCACTCCGCCGGCGCCGCGGCTCACTAGGCTAATCCTCCGCCTAGCGGCGCCGGCACACCGGGTTCTAGTCCCGGTCGGGGTGCCGGATTCTGTCCCGGTTGCCCCTCTTCCAGGCCAGCCCTCTGCTGTGGCCCGGGAGTGCAGTGGAGGATGGCCCAGGTGCTTGGGCCCTGCACCCCATGGGAGACCAGGAAAAGCACCTGGCTCCTGGCTCCTGCCATCGGATCAGCGTGGTGCGCCGGCCACATCGCGCTGGCCGCGGCGGCCATTGGAGGGTGAACCAACGGCAAAAGGAAGACCTTTCTCTCTGTCTCTCTCTCTCACTGTCCACTCTGCCTGTCAAAAAAAAAAAAAAAAAAAAAGAAGGGTCACTCCGTGTGTGTGTGTGGGTGTGTGTGCGCGCGCGCGCCTGTGTGTTCTGTGGTCACTCAACCATCGGGAGGGTGCAGTGTTGTGGCACACGGCGGGTTAAGCTGCTGCTTGTGACACTGGCAACCCATATGAACCCGTTCCAGTCCTGGCTGCTCCACTTCCAATCCAGCTCCCTGCTAATGCGCCTGGGAAAGCAGAAGACGGCCCAGGTACTTGGGCCTCTGCCACCCATGGGGGAGACCTGGATGGAGTTCCCAGCTCCTGGCTTTGGCCCAAACCCTAGCTGTTGTGGCCATCTGAGGTGTGAACCAGTGGAAGGAAGGTCTTTCTCTCCCCACCCCCTCTCCAGGAGTCCATCATGGGTGCTCCACCCCAATGACCAGATTCAATCCAATCACCCCCCAAAGGCTCCACCTCCAACATCATAATTGGATTAGGTTTGCATCCTCTTCATGAGATTAACTTGGCCATTTGGGGATCACACTTATAACACATGGGCCCCTGGGGGTCGTTCAGCGTCCAAACAAAGACGCAAACCATAGCATCTGGGAAACTCAGATCCGTGTCTGCCTTTGGTCCTGTCTCTTTCTCTTCCGTTAGCATTCATGGATGACTTACTTCCACGCTGGATTGAACTTGCTCCTAGCAGGACCCTGTATGGCAGCCCTGTCCCCACTGTCAGTGAGGAAGCAGGCCCCCAGAGGACCTGCAGCCTTCCCAGGTCATGTCGCTGGCAAGTGGCAGAGCCTGGTCACCTAATTACCGCACCCCTAATCAGCCCTACCTCCCTCTCTGGGCTTCTGTCTCGACCCCCAGCCCTCCTCCCTCTCTGACAAACAGGCAGGAGCAGGCTCTGTGACAGCAGGTGTCACACCCACCCCCTCCCTGTCCCGGAGAGCCAGCCTCTGGGCGGCCATACAATGGGGTGCTCAGGGCCTTGACAGCGTCACTGTTCAGTCCTGGGCACTTGGGAGGGCCGGGGCCAGACTTCTAGGTATCCCAGGGGATCAGAGATGTGGCAGCTCCCAATTCCATTTCCTGAGACCTGCTGTCCTTGGGCTGGGGCAGTGGGGCCACAGTTGAAGGCTTCTGGCTTCTGTCCCCTCAAAATACCGTCGATGGCCCTGGCGGTAGCCCTGCCTCGTGTCTTCTTCCGGTCGGTGCAACCTAGCAGAGGAGTCCCCGGAGTGAAGTCAGCAGGTCGACCCGTGGGTTCTGCAGCGGGAGCAGCCTCCAGGGCTGGGTGACCAAGTGTTCTGCATGCGCCGGGGTGCTGAGGCAGCAGGCGTGGCCACAGCCGCACACGCGGGCACCTCGGCACCCCCGAAAGGTAGCAGAGTCGCGGACAGCGCTCCGCCCAGGCTCGCTGCCTCTCCCTCCCGGCGACAGAGGGTTATGTAACCTGGAAGGAGGGGAGACCTGGAGTTCTCCCCAAAGCTGCGAGTGAATCAGTTTTTGCTGCCGTCATTTTCCCAGCAGGAGTCTGCTTTATGCAGATTGGATTTAGGGGTTTTTCCTGGCTGCTTCTGTTTCATTTAACATGCAAGGGCTAATAACTTGTCACAATTCAATAAGGCGGTGGTTACAAACACCCTGGCGGGCGGCTGCTTATTTAAATGCAGGTTTGTTAATTAGCTTCTCCTAACAAGGCGTGTGCTAAATCAGGCTCCCGGCTGGCAGCACCCAAGCCTGGCACGTCTCCCGGGACAGGCGGTCCGGAGGTTGGCTGCGGGGTCATGTCCAGTCTCTGGCAGCAGGGCTCCAACTCCAAGCTTAACTGGGAAGCCCATCGTGGCCACCGCACTGCCTCGGGCCCCGTAGGCTCAGGGCATCGGTGCTGATGTTTCGAAGCGACCGTCAGATGACCGCGTCTGCTGCTTCCTGCCCGTCCCCGTCTTTCCTCTGCCTCTCTGCACCCATCCTCCCTCTCCAGGTGCGCTGTTTGTTTGCTTTCGCTGCTATTCTCCCTCCAAGCCTTCCTGGGCTCCCTCGGCCTCTCAGACCCGGGTAAGAGCGAGCACGCCTGCTGCAGCCAGAGGCTCTCTCCATGATCCCCCCAACAGCCTAGAGCTGTGTGTTGTAAAACCGAAGCCCAGTGGGGTCACACAACCTTCCCCTAAGGCCACCTGGCCGCTGAGAGCCGCTCTGGGCTCGAGTGTCTGGCTCTAGCTCCAAGGCCTGTGCCCTGTCCACTCCTGGCAGACAGGCGGCCTGGAAACCAGGCTTGTGTCCCGTGGGTATTTATTTAGCACTGTCATCACAAGGGCTGCTGCTAGAACAATGGCCCCAGCAGAATCCTGATCGAGTCCCAGTATCGGGTCCTACCCAGAACCTGTAGGGTTCTCGCCCAAAGAGCCACGGGGAAGCTTCTGGGAGGTTGCAAGAGTGGCTAGGGAGCTGTTCTGGGGGGCCTTCGCCCCTCGTGAGTCTTTGCAGGGTAGCCTCAGGCACCAGCATCAGGGCAGGAAACCGAGACCTGAGCCCAAGGCCAGAGGCTGCTGACGGTGCAGAAATGCCAGGAGGTGCACGCCCGCAGAGCCCTGCCATCCCCTCCCCTCAGAGGGGAAGCACAGAGCAAATTGTGTGGTGCTACGCACTGAATCTCAAGACAGAAAGGATCGGAATGTAGAAGGGAAATAAACGTGAGGCTGGCATGGGGGAGACAGAGCTCTGAGAAGGGCCGGGTTACCCCAACCCTTCTCCGGGGGAGCTGGGGCCCTGCTCAGGAGCCCTCTACCCAAAGCTCGGGGGGCCGTGTGCAGAGGAGAAGCCAGGTAAGCTGCTGCGGGCAGCAGGTGCCTGCCCAGGGCCCTGTGGCTGGGGTTGCCGGCAGCTTCTAGAACCTTCGGGAACTGCTGCCACCTGTTATGGGACCAGACACAAAGGCTGGGGGCTGGGGTGGGAGTGGAGACCCTGCAGGCCTCCCTGTGACCCTAACAGAAGCCAACAGCTGAAGTCCTGGGAGGTAGGTTCCCAGGATGCCACTGTGGACAGCAGCCTCCCAGTGGGGGGCCCTAGAGCAGGGCTGCTACCAAAGTCAGGCCGGCGTCTGCGCAGCGGGGTCAGAGGTGCCTCTGTCTAGAGGAAACACGCACCCGCATCTCCGCGGGCGGACAGCTTTCCAGGGCGTGCTCACCCCGGCCCTCGGAGCCCGCTCACGGGCCCCAGCTTAATAGGAACACTGCTGGAAGCAGGGCCCTCTGAGAGGCGTTTCCTCCCGAGGAGCACCCTACATGTGGTCCCCCGGCCCCGTCCAGAAGCTGTAGTCTCCACAGCTCCCCGACAACGGCCTGGGTATTTCCACCCCCGCAGGCAGGGGTCTTGAGCTGACGGTTGTCTGAGAACCAGCACAGCGCGTGGCACATAGCGGGTGCTCCACAGATGTGCATGGAAATGGGGGAGGGAGAGGCACCTGTGTGCTCTATGACTTTGTAATACTTACTCGGCATCCCAGCTCCCATAACCGCCTCGCTGAATTCACAGCAGGAGGCCCATCCGGCAAGAGCCTGATGCCAGTTGGAGCAAACACCTGGCTTTTCCCAGGGAGGGGCGTGCGCAAGAGCACAACAGGTCTGTCCTCCCAAGACCTCTGCCCAGCCTCTCTGGCACCGGCTCCAAAGGACCCCCCCCCCCCCAGCAACTAAGTCCCAACCTGGGCGGTCGCCAGGGAAACAGAAGGGCCCAGACCTTGCTGGGGAGTGCCAGCCCTGGCAGTCAGCTATGAACTAGGACTGGGGGGCACGGGGTCGGGGAGCGGTCACGAGTGGGGCCGGATGCTTGGGGCTCATGCCCTCTCTGCACAAGGGTGGAGAGAAAGGGGCAATGGGCTGCAGGCCCTTCAAGGGGGGCAGGAAAGGTTTTCTAGGGGAGCTCTGTGGGCCGGGATAAACTGCCAATGGCCTGGGACAATGTGGGCCAAACAAGGGACTGTGAATGGTTTCTTGTAGGAAGTTAAGTGGCTCCAGAGGAGGGGACAGTGGTGAGTGACAGGCGTCTGTCTGGCTGTGTGGACCCACTTTGTTTTTTTAAGATTTATTTATTTATTTGAAAGAGTTACACAGAGAGAGAAGGAGAGGCAGAGAGAGAGAGAGAGAGAGAGAGAGAAAGAGGGGTCTTCTATCCGCTGGTTCACTCCCCAATTGGCCACAATGGCCAGAGCTGTGCCAATCCAAAACCAGGAGCCGCCTCCAGGTCTCCCACGCAGGTGCAGGGACCCAAGCACTTGGGCCATCTTCTACTGCTTTCTCAGGCCACAGCAGAGAGCTGGATTGTAAGTGGAGCAGCCGGGACTTGAACCGGTACCCATAGGGGATGCCGGCACTGCAGGCAGCGGATTTACCCTCTACGCTACAGCGCCGACCCCGTGGACCCACTTTAGACTTTCTTCCTGCCGTGTGAGTCTGGTTATACAATCGCTCTGTGGGGGGTGGGGGGTCCCTCCTGGGGGTCCAGACTCCAAGCCAACAAGGAGCTGTCAGAGGGAGCCTGTGCCAGCACCTGCTGCCTTCAAACTGGCTTCCGTGTAGAAGAATCGGCCGCCGCAGTGAAGGGGCCCTGGCCTCCTTAGCCCATCGCAAATCTGCCCTCCTCTGCCACGGCCAGCAGGCCCTGTCCCCAGGGAGTGGTAGCAGCATGGGCAGCTCCAGCTCCCAAGGGTCCTGGGTCTCGCTGAGACAGGCCCAGCTCTGTCACCACCACCACCACCACCACCACCACCCCAGAGGAAAGAGAAGAGCCCGCCTACTGTGTCCAAAATCCAACCAGGCACCTCCAGACCTGAGCTGGGGGCTCTGAGCCAAAGGCAAGGACAGCAAATGTGAGGGTGTAGATGGCGGGGGGCAGGGCGTTTGGTCTCCCCAGCTGTCTCCGGGCAGCTGGGCCACCTGACATCACTGAGGCGGGAGTGGCTGTGTGGGAGGCCCGGGTACAGGGGGAGGGAACTCCTACCCCCGCCCAGGCCTTGGAGCATTTGAAAGGCAAATGTGCCGGGTTGCCTAGGGAACAGGAGAGAAGGGACTTCCCTAGCACCGGTGACTAGTAAGGGATGGAGACGGAGCTGTGATGCTGAGAAAATTGTTTCCAAAAAAAAAAGTAAAAAGCGGTGACTAAGCAGCCCTGGTTATGTAAAGCGATCCCTGAGGAAGTGTGGGGAAAAGCCTGGCACCCACCCCGTGTCCTCCTCCCCACCCCCAGCCCCGGGAGTTTCTGCCCCTTCCCCCGGCTCTGCTCCCGGAACTCCCTGCTTCTCCACCGCACTGCAAGGAGAAGCCGCCCCGTGGGGCAGGGCAGGGCGGGCCAGGCCACGGCGAGGCCAGGGAGATGCGTCCCCGGCCCCTGGAGTTGGGGGGACTCCTGTGATGGACGGGGACCTCTGCTCTGAGCGGTGTGCTCAGGGCCAGCCGGACAGCATCACCCGCCGCCCTAGAATCAGGGCCGCACACCCCCATGACAGAGTCCCCCACGTGAAGGAGCCCATGCTGCTGTGTGCTCTCTGCGAGGACCCTGGGCAAACTCCCCACCTCTCTGTGCCAGCATCCCGGGCTGCAGACAGGGGTGCCAGGCCCCCAAGGTTTCAGGGTGATTCGTGGAGCTGACCGGTGGGCGGGCCCCACGGCGGGCACTCGGGAGTTCCGTTCCTTTCCCCTGAGCCAGAGGAACCCGGGAACCCTCTGGGCCTTTTGCAGAATGGCACATCTGAGGCAGCACGTGAGAGTCACAGGGCCCTCTGTCCGCCTCCCCCCACCCCTGTTGTCCAGGGCTCCCCTGATCCGGGCACCTGGTCTGTCTGGTGGGCATGCACGCACCTCTCCCATCCAGGAGAACACTGGGGCCTCAGAGGACCGACGAGGCGTGGTCACACTCCAGCCCTCACCTGTGGTTCGGCCGAGATGCAGACCCGATGCCTCCAACCCCCCACGTCCCCCCAGCCGTGTGTCCTTGTCACCCTCGGCTAACCGACAGGACCTGGCAGGTCCCTTGAGACAAATGGACTTCAGCGGGAGCTCCTTGGGCCCTGAGAGCTGTGCAAAACGCTGCTGCCACCAGCCACTGCCCAGGGCCTGAGTGAGGGCGGGAGCTGCACAGCCCCACCTCCGGAGACCTGGGCTCCACCCCCTCTCCACGCCCGTCTAACCCTCCCATTCCTCTCACTTGTCAATACAAACACTCGTCACTGTCTGTATGTGTTTGCTTTACCGGCCCAACCCAGGAAGAGGAAATCTCTTTTAGGGCTCCAGGTGTGAAACCTAACATTTCCCCAGAAGCACGAGGCATTGGGAAAAGCTTTCGTTGCTTCTTTTTTAAGGATAAGTTAGGGTTTTTTTTTAAAAAGTTCATTATTTACTTATTTTTATTGATTTGAAAGAGAAATCTTCCATCTGCTGGTTTCACTCCCCAAATGCCTACAACAGCCAGGGCAGGGCCAAGCCAAAGCCTGGAGCCTGGAACTCCATCCAAGTCTCTCCCACATGGGTGGCAGGGCCCCAAGTACTTGAACCACCGTCTGCCACTTCCCAGGGTGCACATCAGTGGGGAGCTGGCTCAGGGGCAGAGCCAGGACTCAACCAGGCGCCCTGATGGGGTTCGGGCAGTCCAAGCCGCGACGTAACTGGCTCTGCCCCAATCCCTGCCCCCCCCCCCCACTTCCTCCTTGGCCACTGTTCTCAGCACTTCTCTTGCACTTACTATCTGTATTTTTGTAATTATTTATTTGAGAGGCAGAGAGACAGACAGAGAGCAAGCTCCCGTATGCTGGTTCATTCCCCAAATGCCCACAACAGGCAAGGCCAAACCTGGTAACTAGGAACCCAAGCCAGGGCCCCTGTGTGGGTGGCAGGAACCCAATGACTGGCGCCATCACCACTGCCTCCCAGGGGCTGTACCAGCAGGAAGCTGATGTCAGGGGCCAGAGCTGAGAATCGAACCCAGGCGCTCTGTTGTGGGGTGTGGCTGCTGTCCTAACCTCTAGGTTAAATACCACTGCAGATTTACTTTAAGAAAAAAAAATTTTTTTAACCTGAAAAGCAGAGTTACAGAGAGAGGGAGAGACAGAGAGAGAGTTTCCATCCACTGGTTCTCTCCCCTAGACAGCCTCAATGGCCAGGGCTAGGCCAGGCCAAAGCCAGGAGCCGGAGCTTCTTCTGGGTCTCCCACATGGGTGGCAGGGGCCCAAGCGCTTAGGCCACCCTCCACTGCCTTCTCAGGTGCACTAGCAGGGAACTGGATCAAAAGTAGAGCAGCCAGGACTGGAACCAGTGTTCCCATATGGGATGCTGTTTGTCACAGGTGGGGCTTCACCCATAGATTTACTCTTGAAAGGGTCTCCTGGATGGGAGGGATGCACCTGCCCTGACCCAGAACCCTCCAGCCCGGTAACCGGTCCCCTCCCACTCCGCGCCAGCATCTCCCAGGCCTAGCAAGGCAGACCGGGTTTCCTTCAGGGAGCCTCAGCACCCCTTACCTTTCACTATTGTTGAGCTCCGAGTGCGGCCTGTGTGTGTCTTATTCCAGGCCTGGCTGTCCTTTGTCTTCCCCGATGGACACAGCACACACAGCCACGTCTCGCTCAACAACAGACCCTATGTGTGCCGGTGGTCCCGTAAAGACTGGGTCGCCTAGGGTTGTCCCAGCCATCTCGGGGTGCCCGAGTCCCTCCCTGATGTTCACCCCACCACAAAGAAGCCCGTCTCAGAAATTCCCCCACCCCTGCTTATTAAGTGATTGGCAGGTGATAAACAGATAATCACCGAATGAATGAATGAATGACCCCTCCCTGTCAGTGGGTGGCTGAGTGGGGGCTCCAGGGTGCCTGCCCCAGCCTGCACCCCAGGTTTTGCAGCCTCTCCTTGAGATGGGGGTGAGGGGTGGGCAGGAGCCCCTGTGACCTGTGACCCAGAGGCTCTGTGGGGACATTCAGAGTCCTTGGCCTCCCCAGTGCCACGGAAGCCACCAGCCTCCCGGTCCGGCCACACCCTAGCAGGGTGCCTTGAGAAGCCTCGGAATCTATAAGTGGAGGCCACTCTCGGCTCAGTAGGTTGTGGAGTCCCGTGCTCCCTCCCAGCCCCCAGGACACGCGCAGGGCCAGGAAGCAGCTGACAGGGTGAGGAAAGCCCCGCCCCACCCCCGCCTCTCCTCCCACCTTGCCACCACCCACTCGGCAGAGGCCCCTAATTGCTGGTGCGAGGATTAGTCACTGCTAGCACCAGAGCCAGCGAGAGGCTGCCACCCCCACGGCCTGGCCCCCACGCAGGCGCAGGCGGGCTGAGCTTCCTGGGCGATCCTCACACCTCACAGAGCGACAGAGGAGCCAGGGCCCCGTGGCGGCCACCCAAGACCGGCCCGGGGAGTGGCTGTCCTCTGAAATGGTCCCCTCCAGGCGGCCGCAGTCAGTAAAGGAGGGAGGGCCAGGACAGGGCGCCCAGTGAGGAGGATCCGTCGGGGGTAAAAAGAGCTGCAGGGGCCCAGCCGCCTCAGCAGAAGCCACGGCCCAGCCCACACCCTGAGCAGAGGGGACCGGTAACACGGAGCAGCCCACTCCTCCGTGAGCACTGGAGGCCCAGCCAGCCAGCCCCGGGCCAGCCTGGGCCGCCTCCTGCACCATGTGCCTGTGGGGCATCTTCCAGGCCACAGGACCTAGTCTCACGTGGACACTTGTGGGACACTGGGTCTGGAAGGACCAGGGTCCCTCGCTGCTTTGCCTGTGCCCTGCCGGAGCCAAGCTGGGTCTCACGGCACAGCCGAGAGCCAGGGTTAGCGGCGCCCTGGCCTTGGGGCACGAGAGGTGGCCACTGTTGAAGGCAGCTGGAGAGAGGGAGGGGACAGCGGTGACCACTGCCTGGGTGTCTTCCCTGTGGGCCCATGTCACCTCCTCCTACAGGACAGTGGGGGGCAGGGATCAGACCGCGATGACAGGGCCGGGAAAGCAGCGAGCACAAGGCTGGAACAAGGGAGCCAGAATTTCTCAAAGAAGACCGAGGTGGGGGAGGGGAGGAGCCAGAAGTGAAAAGAAGCTGGAAAGAATCATCTCCCAGGGCGCCCCAGCCTCCCGGTCGGCCGGGATTCCCTCTGCCGCCCACTAGGTGATCCTCCCTCGGGGCCAGGAAGCCAGCTCAGGGTCAGAGTCCTCTCTCCCACCCACCTGGGCTCCCCCGGGCTAACACGAGCCCCACCTGTGCCAAGGCAATGCCAGAGGCCCCTGTTGCTCTCTCTCCTCCACGACCAGGGAGGTCGCCACTGGGACAGCACCACGTCCCGTCTCTCACCAGGCTGGGTTCCTGGAACCCCTGCAGCCACGCCTTGCTAAGCACCCTACTCCCGAAGCCCCACCATGTGCCCAAAGGCCCTGTTTAACCCAGATCTTAGGCAGCAGGAAGAGACGGGGGCCCTGCTCCCCCCGAGACACCCTTTCCTCTGGTCTCCAAGTTCCTGGAGGGCAGTGTCAGTGACCCTCTGCACGATCCAGGCAGCCCCCGCTGGCGCCACACATCACAGGTGCACCTGCGCCTCATGGTGCACACAGCATCACGGATGCCCACTGAGCTCAGCCTCGGCCACGGCCAGGGCGAGGAAGCCTCCCCTGGGGCTGAACACAACCCAGTGCCGTTTCTATCGCTCTCTTGGATCCAGCAGGGAGCCGGCCCTGATGTTCCCCAAAAGCCTTGTCTGATCCAAGGGATGTTACTTCTCAAAAACAGACCAACCCTTGCTCTTGGCTGGATGTTAATATTTTAAGGCCTCCATTGTGGGCGCCCCATCCCTCCCCGTGTCCTCTCCTCCTGCTCTCCCCTCTGGCCACCACTGTCCCTCTAGCCCCCTCCTGCAAATGACTCACTCTCTGTTCCATTTTCTGTTGAGAGAGGTGAAGCGGAGGGAGACTGGACCGCCAGGCCTCGTGTCTTCAGTGTCGAACGTGGGACCCTAAAAGGACACTGGGGGGCAAGGGCAATGGCTGTCTATCTACCATGCTCAGGTCCTCTCTGTCCCAGGGAGCTCTCCTGGGCGGCCACGCCCTCCTTCCTACCCAGTAGTGGGACAGACAGGAAGTGGGGAGAAGGGATGAGAGAATCAGGGAGGGAGAGAAGAAGACAGAGCTGCCTCCTCCTCTTCCTCCTCCTCCCCATCTCCCTCCTCCCCCCCCCCCATCTGCCTCCTCCTCCTCCCTCTCTCTTCTCCACTTCCCCGGCAGATGGTACATGGCCAAGCCTCTCCTGGCTCTCCCTCGCTGGCTCTAACCCACTCTGAGCACAGGCACCTCCCCACGGCACCTCCCTCCAGGCCTCAGTTAGAGCTGCCCTGTGTGTGCCCCTCTCATCCACCCGCGCCTGGCTGTGCCCTGAGCCACCCCCCAGGCAGGTGTGACTTGGATCTGCTGGGAGGAGCAGGAGTGGGCTGGCACATTGTGGGTGGGGGTGGCCAACATCTGGAGGTCTCGATGAGA
The DNA here is from genome assembly GCF_964237555.1 of Oryctolagus cuniculus. Classification (NCBI taxonomy): domain Eukaryota; kingdom Metazoa; phylum Chordata; class Mammalia; order Lagomorpha; family Leporidae; genus Oryctolagus; species Oryctolagus cuniculus. Next base: position 575,260 of record NC_091439.1, read on the forward strand.
AAACTGGCTGGCCAGCCTGTCTCCCTCTTTCCTTCTATACCCAGCTGTGTGGCCCCCAAGTCGGCAGGTGACCGTGTTTTAAATAGAGGTGGAGCACGAGGTACGGAGGAATCAGGGCTGGCAGGCAGGGAGAGCCAAGCAAACGCAGGCCAGAGTGGCTGCCTGCAGCAAAGGCAAGCGATTTGAAGAGAAGAGTGAGGCAGATGGGGGCCGGGGGTGGGGTCCTCGCTGATGTTCCTGGGGTCTCACGTGCCGGGCACCTGGCCCCGAAAGCCACATGATGTAACTGATGAGAGAGCACTCGTGTTTTCTACCAAGTCCCACACGTGAGTGAGTAAAATGAGAGATGAGGAGAAGGCCAAAGGTTGGCGATGGCTTCTGGGGTCCTGTGTACCCCCCCCAAACACCCGGGCAAGACCCTTGCACCTGACACGGGAGCCCCAGCCCCTGCATTTCAGGATCCTATCCCTGGAAGAAGCGACAGCCCGTTCTGGGGGCTTGGCAAGTGTCGGAGGCAAAGGGTAGGAGAAAGGCCCACCGGTGCCTGGGGCCCCACTGAGGTGACTGTGTCCGCCTCGGCAGCCCTGGCTGCAGTCCCTCCTGCCCCCTGGGTGGAAGGCACCCCTCTAGGTACATCAGCGGGCCCTCCACTGTCCCAGGGGTCATCCCAGGCCACCCTGGCCATGGCCAGGGGGCTCAGGTGGCCCTGAGGAGCTCACAGGCGGCACCCCCAGATGGGGAAACCCCCCCAGGAACCAAGGAGTCGGGCAATCCTTCCTGCCCACTCAGAGATTCCGGAAGCCCTTCCAGCCTGGGGAACCCGCCTCCCCAACCTCTCTCTCTCGCTCGCTCGCTCTCGCTTCCTCTGTCTGTCTCCTCCTCGCGACTCCTGTGAGTGCACAGGAGGGCTAAGGGAGGCCCCGTGCGCCTGTGATGAACGGAGCTAATTTCTGGTTTGCTGGTGTGCCGTGGAGACGCTCCTCGGCCCCCTCCCTGCCGGCAAACCCTTCCCACACACAGACAAATAGGCTGCATGTTTAATTGGAATTCCTCACACCTACAGGGTAAAGCCTTGTCAGTGGAAATAGAGCCCACAGCCAGCTGGCTTCCCCCATTCCACCCACCTTGTCTCTTAAAAAGAAATCCCCCCCCCATACGTGAACACCACCCACGGGCCCTTGCACATCCCTCCCAGCACGCTTGTAAAGGAGCGATTGGCTGGCAGTGCTGCTCCTCGCCGGGCCTGCTACATCCGGGCCCACCCGGCCGAGACCACCCAGAGGATCCTCCCCGGCAGGCGGCCCACGGCCTCCACAAGGGCTCGCCTCGGGAATGCCCCCCTCGCCACAGCCCCCGGGGCCCCCCAAAGGACACTGCTGGGAGGCACAGGAGACGGAGCAATGCAGGGAAGGAAGGGGACGAGAGCCCCAGAGGTGTACGAGGGGAGAGCCTGGGGCCCACCTGTGCCAGGACGCGCAGGTGGGGAAACCGAGCCCGGAGGGGAGAAGGAAAAGGCACCCTGCGGGGCCGGCCCCCTGGCACCTCCCAGGCAGGGAAGGGAGGAGGGCAGGACTCCGCGTAGGGGAGGGGCGCAAAGAAGGAGGAATCCAGCCGGGATGGGACAGACCCAGGGGTCTTCCTGGGGGAGGCAGATTGATTTGTGAGAAGGGAGCCTGGGACTGTACGCCGGGGCCCCAGAAGATAAAGGCAGGGACAGGCCCGATCCCTGGGGACAGCCACAGGGATGCCCCGGGCTAGGAAACACAGCTGACTGCCCTTGGAGGGGGGACCATGGGCCAGGCACCTCCAAAAAAGGACCCCTCCCCACCAGGCCTGAAGTCATGACCTTGACATCTGGGGTCAGCAGGGGTCTCTGGTCCCCAGTGGGAGGTTCCTCTCACGCTGCCTTCTGCCCCGTGGGGCCTGCTCCCCTGCTCCCGCCAAGGCGGGGCCCGGCGCTGGCCGGCACCAGAGCTGTGTGTCAGTGAGCAGACAGCTGCCTAGGGGGCTCCGGGGAGCGTGGTGACAATCCTCACGCTCCCCCACAAAACACCGGTTCGGTTTGCCTGAAAGTTCACCATTAGTGACTCATTTCTTTGGGTTAAACATAGCCCTCCCTTCTTCCACGCAGCTGCTCTGGGAGAGGGTAGCTCATTGAGTCTTTCACATCCTGGCGTGAATGGGGAGAAGATTTGAGATCCAGGAGCGGGGTGGGGGAGGGAGAGAGTGGAAGTGGAGGAAGAGCCGGCAGAGCAGGAGGGGCATCCGCTGAGTGGGACCCACCCCAGCCGCCGCTGTCCCAGGGTCTGCCGCTGTCCCAGGGTCAGCGAAGCACCCACCTGGGTTCAGGCACAGTGCTGGGTTTAGGAGCCGCTTGCACCTCTGGCCTCGTCTGATCCTCGGGGCTCCGTGAAGCTGGAGAGAGGTGGCTGTACCCATTTTACAGTTAGAGGGACTGAGGCTCTGGGAGGTTGGCGGCCTCGCCTTCTAGCTGGTGAGTGGGAGGGCCAGGACCCTTGTCCAGACCCCCACCGAGGCCCCTCCTAAGCTCACGTCACCCCAGCTTCCCCACAGTCATCTGTCCCAGATGGCCGAGGTCCATGGTAGAGGAAAAAGAACAACTTGCTACTGGGAAGGGCGGAGGAGGCCAAAGACGGGTTTACGCTGTAAGAGCAGGTGCGCTCCTTGGTGGAGAGCCCACCTGGGAACGCGCGGGGAGGGGTGTGGACGGAAGCGAAGCACCCATGGTCCGACAGCAACGTTGGGACCATCCCACGGGTCCTCCTGTCTGTGCCCCCTCCCCAGGCATCCCTTCATAGCCAGGCAAGGAAGATCTGCCAGGGGTGTGAGCAGGGGGCAGGTGCTCCCCTGGGGAGGCAGGGATGACGGGGAGCCTCCAGAGCCCTGCTGGGAAGCCCCAGGGGCCTCCGTGCCCAGCCCTCCCCCGGCGGCTCTCCCAGCTCTCAGCCCTGCAGCAAGTGGCCGGTCCGCCATATTGGAACTGTCCCCCCCCCCCCCGTGTCTCCCCCATAACGAGCCGGGTTAAATATGCTGTAATCAGGGTAATCGTCCACCTGGGCTGGTTTTCGCGCGAACTGCCTTTTGTACTGCCATAGGACGTTAATAGCAATTATTCTGCTTTGTAATTGGAGATTTAAATACTAATTCAAACAGCCAGAGGAAAACCAATTAGTGCTAATTTATCTCTATGTGTTTTCCAGAGCTGGTGTCTGTCACACTGTGAAGAAATAGGTTGGTAATTAGTACAGTCGGGCGGTAGATAGAAATAATTATCAGATTCTTTCATTTTTCTTGTGGGGGGGTTGGAAATGAGTAGGGGGCGGGGAAGGCCAAGAGGGGCTCTGAAAGTCTTTGTTCGCTGGAAGTTTGGCGGGGAGGGCCCTTGGCAACCAGGAGGTTCCCAGTCCACCATCCTCTCAGCATCCGAGTTGCACAGGTAGCTCCGAGAGTGAGGTGACTCTGACGGAGGCTTCCAGGGGCCGGCGCTGTGGAAGAGTGGGCTAGGCCTCCACCTGCAGTGCCAGTATCCCATAAGGGCGCCGGTTCGAGTCCCGGCTGCTCCTCTTCCGATCCAGTTCTCGGCTGTGGCCTGGGAAAGCAGTAGAAGGTGGCCCAAGTGCTTGGGCCTCTGCTCCTGTGTCGGAGACCCTGAGGAAGCTCCTGGCTCCTGGCTCCTGGCTCCAGGCTCCTGGCTCCTGACTCCTGGCTCCTGGCTTCGGATCGGCACAGCTCTTGCTGTTGCGGTCATTTGGGGAGTGAACTATCAGATGGGAAGACTGTTTCTCTCTCTCTCTCTCTCTCCCTCCCTCTCAAATAAATTTTTTAAAAAAAGAAGCAGCTTCCGGCTCCTAGGCCTGCCAAAGCCCCACCAGCAGTGCTCCGGGAAGCAGCGCCCTTGCCCTATGCCCAGGGAGGCGTTTGTGAGACTCCCATGGCTGACCAGAGGCGTCGGGGACCAGGCCAGCCAGCCTCAGCCCCCAGCCACGTGGGCTGGGCAGACAGAGGCGTGGAACCTCTCAGTACCGGCTTCCGCGCTTGCGAAAGGGACCTGGCTCCCGCGGCCGTGGAAGTGTTTGGGTTCAAGGACCTAAGGTAGACTGTGGCCTAGAACCAGCGACAACAGGTGTGAGCCGCGAGTGCCCACGGCTCGCCTGCCACTCTTCTGGATGTACAGAATGCTCGTTCACTCATGTGGTCTCTGCCACGGGGTCCGAAGCCCCAGGCTGGCTCGCGCGTGGGTTTCTCTCTGTGCCCTCCTGTCCTGTCCTGTCCTCTTCCGGGCTTGACAGCCCTGAAGGAATTAGACACACTGGGCCTCAGCTTCAGGGAGGAGATACTGTAAGAGCCAGCCGTGGCCAGGAGCCCCGCTGGCGTTCCTCGTCCTGGTCGGTACCACTCTGCTGTTACTTTGCACACGTGGTGTCTGCAGACCCTCTGCGGAGGCAGGTGGGTAGATGCGGTACTCTCCGCACACTTTAGCAGGCAATCCAGTATTTAATGCAGGCCTGGTACCATGTAGACATGGGCCTGGTGCTCCACGGGGAGGTGGAGCGCTCGTGGCACTTCATGAAGCCCCAACGGCTTACAGAATGCTTCCGCCTACGTGACCGAGACAGAGAGAGAGGTCTTCCTTCTATTGGTTCACTCCCCAATGGCCGCAACGGCCAGAGCTGCGCCGATCCAAAGCCAGGAGCCAGGAGCTTCTTCCCGGTCTCCCATGCGGGTGCTGGGGCCCAAGGACTTGGGCCATCTTCTACTGCTTTCCCAGGCCACAGCAGAGAGCTGGATCAGAAGAGGAGCAGCGGGACTAGAACTGGCGCCCATATGGGATGCCAGCACTGCAGGTGGAGGATTAACCTATGTGCCATGGCACTGGTCCCAATCAATATGCTTTAAAAAATCAAATAGCTGTCCCAATGCCTTAAAACCGAGCGAGTGGGTTGAAAATTACTTTGCATCCCATGTTACAGGTGGGAGAGTGAGGCTTGGAGAATTGAAGTTTCTTGCTCAAGAATGTGCCAGAATCAGAGCCTAAACCCAGGTTTTCGCAGTAACTTGTGGAGAGGCACCGCATAAGTACCTGTTGAACGCACAAATCCATAAGCTTCCCGGGCTGCGTGTTTAGCACAGAGGTTAAGGCACCGCTTGGGGATGCCTGCGTCCTGTCTAGAAGCTCCTGGGTTCGAGTCCCAGCTCCATTCCTGACTCCAGCTCCCTGCTAATGTGCACAGTAGGAAGCAACAGGGCACAGCTCAAGTACTCGGGTCCCTGACACCCACACGGCCTCTGCTTAGCCAAATCCTGGCTGTTGCAGGCGTTGGAGGAGTGAGCCAGGAGATGGGAGACCTCTCCTTCCCTTCTGTCCCCCCTCCCCACCTTTCAGATAAATAAAAAGAGAAAAAAAAATTCAGTAAATAAATGTGCCTGCCCCTGAATCACATGGCCTAAACTGCCAGCGCTCCTGTGCTGGCCGTGTACGAGGAGCAAAGTGGGTCCAGGAGGCGGGAGGTAGAGGCTGGGCAGAGTCCCCGCCGCCCCCAGCCTCGGTGTGGTCCTTCAGGTTTGGAGTCTTGAAGTTTGAAATCCTGGGCCAGCTACGCTCAGGGAGCCCCTCTCCGGCGACAGCACCTGCAGGCAGCAGGTGGCCCAGCAGTCACGAGGCGAGACCCGTGAGAAACCCCACAGTGGTTGTGCTGCCCGGTTAGGACATCCCATAGGTCAGGTGGATTCGATGCATCTTCAATTTGCCATGTTTTCAATGTACGATGGGATTCTGGGGGGGTGACCCCATCGTGAGTCGAGGAGCACCTGTCACAGGTGACAATGCTGGGAAACCCTGGCCTTTGCCTGCTCAACACTGACCCCACCCTGGCCATGGATGCGCTCAGGAGACCTGACTGGCCCCCGCCGTGGACACTTAGGGTGAGCCCCTGGGCTGGGCCTCGGAGACTGTGCAGGAGGAGGGTGTGGCTTTGGCGAAGGTATGAGGAGGGAATGGATGGGGGGGCGGTGTTTGAGCAGTACGCAACAGACTGGAGCGTTGGAGCCCCGTGGGGAAGAGCTGGGGGCAGCAAAGGGCTCTGCTGGGGCTCAGGCCTCCCTCCCTCTTGTCGTCAAGCCACTAATGCCATCACAGAGTCCTACCCTCACGACCTCATCCCACCCGTTACCCCACCACCGCCAAGGGCCCCCCTCCAAGAGCTCTGCCTTCCTAGCACGTGGACCCTGGGGGCCTCGTGCAGCCCACAGCACAGCACAGGGCTCCCCCTGCCCTGGGGGAGAGGCATCCTCTTTCTGATTCACATGGAGCGGCCCGCCATATGCTAGCCAAGCTGTGGGCTCCTGCCCAGGGGGGTGCCTGCTTCCTGTGGGCGCACGGCTGCCCTGGAGTTGACGCGTAGGGCACGGAAGCCCTGGGAAGGTTGTGTTTGAGCAGGGTGGACTGGAGGACAGCCCACGGGGAGGGGAGTGGCCGGAAGGGGGAGAGATGGAGAGGGAGGGGCGGGGGCAGGGATGCAGCTCTGGCAGGATACAGACTGGGCAGGGATCCAAGACTGAGCGATGGCGGAGGGATTGCGGGCAATTTTCATCTTTTCTCTTTTTGGTTATTGGTATTTTCTAAATTTTCTGCACTGAGCATATTTCTCTGTTACACGAAGAAAAACAATGAAACTGATTTTTAAGAAGGAAGGGACATATGCTAGAGACATTTTGAAGGAAGAGCTGACAGAATTTGATAAGTGACTAGATAAGAGTGATAAAGGAGCAAGAAGATGAGCAGAAATAGCTCCTCGGTTTGGAGTCTGGTGGGGGGGGTTGCTGGGGTGGGGGGCCGGTGCACTCCCATGAGATGGGACCCGGGAGCAGGGTGGGGTCGGGGAGTGGGGGGTGCGGAGGAGGTCCCTCCGGCTTCAGGCAGTGAGGTTGGAGCTGCTGGCAAGACAGTGGAGGTATTCAGCCCGCAGGAGCAGTGGGGAGGGTCTCTGCCCACCCCCAGGTTGCAGGGGCAGAACCACAATGCTCAAGCAACAGAGCTTCACAACACAGCCCCGCCTCTCCATCCAGGCCTTTACAAAACAGTCCCTGAGACAAAGTCCGGGGGTGTGGCCACCTCCCCCACCCCGGGGGACACCGGCTACTCAGTGCATGCTGAGAGCCAGAGCCAGAGCGAGGCAAGGATGGCTCGATGGCGAGGCTGGAGCTGGGGCTGGGCTGGATGGGAGGCCGGCCCGAGTGAGACGTAGGAAGACAAATGCATGGGCTGGGTTATTGCAAGGCTCCCGTGTCCTGGAGGTGTTGGGATAGGAGTCGGGAGCTCATGCCTGGAGCTGCCTCCCAAGTCACCCAGGACCCACCTGAGTCTTCATCCCCAGCCGCCACCCCACCCCCCGGCGTGAGCCCATGAACCCAGAAGCCTGGTTTGACTGAGGCCTGTGTAGGCTTTGGACCTCATGGAGCTTTGGAGACCGGCAGTTCTGGGCCAGGGCGGCCTGTGCCCTCCAGCTTCTAGAACCATCCATGGCATGGGCAGGGCTGGCCCTCTCACAGCTGTGAGTGGAATACCAGGAGCACACCCATCCCCGTGCCCACCGCCATCCTGCCCCAGGCGCCAGGCTCACCTACTGAACCCTTGCCTCAAAAGACTCCGTTCTGACTGGGGCCTGGGCCCCACCCGAGGCTGCATCCCTGTTTCCTTGACAACCAAAAGGCTGGGTGAAGAGTAAGACACAAAGCAAACAGAATTAGCTCCACTTGGGTGGCCTGGGAGCTGCAACCCCGGCCTTATGTGGCCGTGGTTGGAGGGGGTTGGTGTCTACCCCGGCTCCTTCCCTCTCTCTCAGGCCGTGGGGACTCCCATGGCACCCCCACCCCCAGGCGAGGTATGGTACAGGGCAGGCTGGCGCTGGGCTGTGGACCGTAGCCAGGAGCAATAAGACATCTGTGGAGGGTCCCGTCCCTGCCAGCTCTGCTGATCAGGAGGCGAGAGGTGAGTGGGAAACATGGCCTGCCACAGCGTAGCTTTGGGGAGCAGCACGGCCGCTCATTGGAGCATGAGGGAGAGGCGCCAGGACAGCTCCCGGGCGGTCCCTGCAGGAGGACCCAGGCCTGCCAGACACCCTCCCGCTCCCAGGGCTCCTGAGTTAATGCCATCACCCCCTGGCCTTGCCCAAGCCCCTCAAGCATTTAGGGGTGCCTTAGAAAAATGCCTTAGAGATGTACAAGGGTGCTTATGTTTGCAGAGGGGTAGGCCAATGGCACCGCTTGGGACAACCACAGCCCGTGTCAGAGGGCCTGGGTTCAATTGCAGCTTCCTGCTGAGGTGCAGCCTGGGAGGCAGCAGGCGACGGCTCAGGCAGCTGGGAACCTGCCACCCAGGTGGGAGGCCTGGATGGAGTTCCCGGCTGCTGACTCTTGGGGGCATTTTGGGGAGTGAACCAGCAGATAGAAGATTCTCTCTCTCTCTCTCTCTGGTTCTTTCTTTTTTTCTGCCAGTCTCTCTTTCAAATAAAGAAAGGCTAAAGCCTAATGGAGGGAACAGGCATTTTGCCTAATGGAGGGAACAGGCATTTTGCCTAATGGAGGGAACAGGCATTTTGCCTAGTGGTTAAGGCACCCACATCCCACATCAGAGTACCTGGGTTCAAGTTCTGGCCCTGGCTCCCCGTTCCTGTTTCTTGCTAAGGCAGGCCCTGGGAGGCTTCAGTGATGGCTCAAGTAATTGGGTCCCAGCCGCCCATGTGGGAGGCCTGGATGGAGTTCCTGGCTCCTGGCATTGCCCCAGGCTGGTCCCAGCCATTGCAGACATTTATGGGAATGAACCAGTGGATGGGATCTCTCTCTCTCTCTCTCTCTCTCTCTCTCTGTGTGTGTCTGCCTCTCAAAAAAAAAAAATTTAAATATTTATAACAAAGTTTGTGGGAAATGAAATTAAAAGATAAGGTTATTTTTTTGCAAAAAAAATGAAATGCATGTATAGTATCTTCCATCATGATATGCATTGTCCATGATCATTTTGCCAATATCTTATACTCACGGATTGCAGCACCTTTTTGAACCAAAATAAACGTATCTTTTAATTCCATTTTCCATGAACTTTTTTTTTTGACAGGCAGAGTTAGACAGTGAGAAAGAGACAGGGAGAAAGGTTTTCCTTCCGTTGGTTCACTCCCCAAATGGCCACCATGGCCAGCATTGCGCCAATCCGAAGCCAGGAGCCAGGTGCTTCTCCTGGTCTCTCATGTGGGTGCAGGCGCCCAAGCACTTGGGCCACCCTCCACTGCCTTCCCAGGCCACAGCAGAGAGCTGGACTGAAGAGGAGCAACCAGGACTAGAACCCGGGGTGCCAGCACCGCAGGCAGAGGATTAGCCTAGTGAGCCACAGCGCCAGCCTCCATTCTGTTTAGGGAAAATTGGAAAGAAGAAGAGAGGGAGGGAGGGAGGGAGGGAGGGAATTGTAAATACACATGGCCACGTATGAAGATCTTCAGTGTACAGCCTCGTAGGGGTTTCTACCCTTGACACCACCACCGAGACGGAAACCATCCTCCACACCGCTGCTTCCCGGTCCAGATCCCCTGGAAACGTAAGCTGACGGGGACCTCTGCCCCGTCGGTCAGCGTGTCCCTCTGCCCCGTCGGTCAGCGTGTCCCTGTGCGGGGAATCGGGGCAGTGGGCGTCGCCTGGCCTCTCTGGCCGTGTTCTGTCTCGGGAGGCGTGTGGCTGGCTACGGAAAGCCACGGCTCCTTCTCCCTAGGGCGGCTCGCTCTCTCCGACGCTGTCAGCTTCCTGCTCTGGCTCCCCCCGACCCTGCAGCCATCCACGCCCAGGCTGGCCTCGCCTCTGCTGCCCCCCCCCTTCCTAACTCACTGGAGAAATCACCCAAGAACGAGAGTGGGGATAGCGTCGTGGGGATGACCTCAAATTCCCTCTCAGTGGCAAGAAAAACAGCAGCGGGCTAAGGGAGGGGGGGATAACTGGGCAGCAGCAGCCTTTTATTATTAGCGACGTCCTCGGTTGTGACACATCTCACCGCGGCCGGGCCCTCACCAGCGTGTCACAGCTTCGAGGCTGAGAACCACTCGGCTGCGGGGTGTGACTTCCGAAACAGGGGAAGGCCATTTCCTGGCCCTAAAATGTCTCTTTCTCCCACCCTGCCACGTTCCCCCTGAAGATCTGCCCCAACCTACCGCGTGGTGTACAGTGGGCCCAGCGGGAACAGAGTCTGTTAGGTCCACAGCACCCGTGAGGGTGACAGACACAGGATCCGGAGCGCTGCACGCCCTTGACCCCGCAGGAGGGTGATGTCGGTATCCCCCACTTTGCATGGGAGCAAACTCAGGCACGCAGAGGTGACGTGACCGGCCCGAGGCCACACAGAGGCTGACCCGAGTTGGTCTCCTCCAAGCCCCGAGGCGGGCAGCAGGTGCCACGCCTTCTGGAGCAAAGAGAAGACTAGTGACACCTAAGCACAGAGCCAGTGTGAGAGGGACACAAGAGGGGCACGCTGCTGCCGGGGCCCACACCCCCCGGCCCACCCCCGACCCTGGGCACTGTTGCCCCCCCAGACACAGGTGCATCCTCTGTGGGCACCAGCAGCCATCGTTGTCCACCAGGGCCAGGTGCAGGGGCGTGTCACAGGCACCAGGGGACACGCACAGGTCTTCTGGTCACTGAAGGGCCCGTTTCTTCAAAGGAATGCCCACCGAGAAACTCTGTGGACGTCTGCTCCACGCCAAGGGCCTGGTGTGCACAGTGTCCGTCACGACGGCAACCCTGGGGCACAGGCATCCCGAGGTGTCCTTTGTCAAGGAGAAAGCAAGTCCAGTCAGTCACCACGGGACTGCAGGGACCACGGCTGCACTGACTGCCACCTGCGGCCGGCCTCTCCCTCTGCGCTTGGCAATGTGGGCTTCCCGGAGAGACAATATGTCTTATGGAGCCATCAAGCTAAGCCCCCCAGCTACCCGTGGGGACTGGCTACCCTTGCGAAAAAAGAAAGAAAAAAAAAGTTAATGGAGCTAAGTTTATTTTGGTGCAAAAAATTTTTTGAATGCCGTGTACAACTTTTGCATAGCATGCATCTCCATGCACACTTGGAAAACCCTGCAGGTGCGTGGATTTCAAACATTTTTACACCAAAATAAGCTTACCTTTTAGTTCTACTTTCCATGACATTTTGGGTTTTATTTTATTTATGTGAAAGAGAGATCTCTCCCACCCACTGGTTCACTCCCCAAATGCCTGCCGTGGCCGGAGTTGAACTGGCCAAACACGGGAGCCACAAAGTCCAAGACTCCCCCATGGGTAGCAGGGACCCAACGTCCTTGTCTCTCCGGGTTATGCGTTCGTAGAAAGCTGGCCGTGGAGGGCGCCTCTGAGGCCGGGGGCTGTGCTGGTCAGCTTTATGTTAGTACAAGGAGATACCTGAGGTAAACAAATCTAGAAGAGGTTCATTTAACCAGCAATCCGGGCGGTCCAAATCCAAGATCACGTGGCTTCATCGGTCTGGCCGGGGAGGGCCTGAGCTGGGACTTCGCGCTCCGCGGCCATGTCTGCAAGTTCCCGGGAGGTTCAGCCTTGCACCTGTGTGTTCTGATGGGACAATGGAGCCCCGACCGCTGACACACATGTGATCTCACTTCCTGCCGCCTCCCATCTGTCCTGTAGCTGTCACCGCCCTGCACGGAGAGGCTGGCCTGAACTCAGGCTTCTAGAACAACCCTGTCTGGAGAACCCTCTCCTGGGGTGGGGGGGTGCACTCCCCGGGACCCGAGGGCCTCCCACCGGGCCCCACTTCCCAAAGACTCTCCCACCTCCCAATAGCATCTGCACAGGGACCAAGCCTCCCACACGTGGACCTTGGGGGGCGCCCTGAGAGCACACGCACACCCGCGCGTGCCCCAGGTGTTGGTCTGTTACCCCTGAGCAGATGGGGACTTTCGGAGAACAGGTTTTAGCAGGAGAGTGGCAAGGTGGGTCTGGCAGCCTCGCCATTTGCAAGAGCAGGGAGTGGAGGCAGGGTGTTCACGTAGCCCAGGCACGAGCTCGCCTGGGGCCGCCGGAGCCTCTAAGAGGAGCTGATCGCCCAGTGACTGCTGCATGGCGGGAAGAGAGGGAGTGCCCTGCTGGGTCCCAGGTGGGGCTGCACCCAGCGCTTCGTCCCGCCAGCCCCTGTGGCCAGGGCCATCCCTCCACGCCGAGATGTGCTTGGCCACCTGCATCGGGAGTGGACAAGAAGCCCCTGGAGCTGCTAGCTGGGGCCAGGAGTGGACACTGTCCCACCCCAAGAAGCTGCAGGCCATACATTTGACCCCATACTCCAACCCTGCGGAGAGGGTTGATTGTATTTTTAAGATTGATTGTGGGGCTGGTGCCATGGCTCACTTGGTTAATCCTCCACCTGCGGCGCCAGCATCCCATATGGGCGCCGGGTTCTAGTCCCAGTTGCTCCTCTTCCAGTCCAGCTCTCTGCTGTGGCCCGGGAGGGCAGTGGAGGATGGCCCAAGTGCTTGGGCCCCTGCACCCGCATGGGAGACCGGGAGGAAGTGCCTCGCTCCTGGCTTCAGATCGACGCAGCTCCAGCTGTTGTGGTCAACTGAGGGGTGAACCAGTGGGTGGAAGACCTCTCTCTCTCCCCCACCCCCCGCTTCTCCTTCTCTCTCTTTGTGACTCTGACTTTCCCTTCCCCTCCCCAGTGGAATCCCAGTCTCTTGTGTCATGAGCACTGTAGGATGTGTTTGGGCAGTGGCAGTCCCAATGTGCCGCCATTTTGTTCTTCATCCCTGGTGTGTTTCTTTGGATGATTTCCCAAAGCAAAGTGGGCCGGGAACGGGTTGACATGTGAAAAGGGGAACACGCAAAGGATGCGGTGAGCGTTTGTTTCCACTGGGGGCGCGACACGCTGCCGAACGGTAGATTCTTGGCCCGTGAACTCCTGGCGGGCAGGTGCACACCGGTGAAAGCCGTGTGATAGGAAGGAATGCAGTCGCCGAAAGCAGTTATGGGGCAGAAAGAGGACTCTTGTTCCGCGGTGCCCCAGGTGGGGCCAGAGCCATGACAGATCTTGGGAAAGGTCTTGGGGGCGCAGAGGAAACTCCGCTGAAAGCGTGAACTTTCTGACGGTGACAAAGGCCGGCCTGAGCCTGGTGTGCTGGACACCACTTGACCCGTATCACCGTGTCTCGTCCTCACCCGATCCTGGGAGGCTGGCACTCGTGTTGTCCTCGATTTCCAGATGCAGAGCCACGGCTCAGGGGTCACGCAGGCGGCAGTGGGACATCCGAGCCAGGCGCTGCAGCCTCTGAGGCTCTGTCCTCTCACCTTGAGGGCCACGTGCTGATGACCTGACCGCCCGGGGAGCGGGCACCCAGAGCCAACGAGGAACAGGTCCTTGGTTGGGGACACCGTGGAGGAAGCTCGCACTGTGGCATAGCAGCACCAGCATCCCATTTGGGCACAGGTTCGTGTCCCGGCTGCTCCTCTTCCCATCCAGCTCCCTGCTAATAGTCTAGGAAAGCAGTAGAAGATGGCCCAAGTGCTTGGGCCCCTGCACCCACATGGGAGACCCTGAAGAAGCTCCTGGCCCCTGGCTTCAGATCGGCCCAGCTCGTGCTGTTGCGGCCATCTAAGGAGTGAACCAGCAGGTGGAAGACCCCTCTCTCTGTTTCTCCCTTCCTCTCTCTGTCTGTAACTCTACCTCTCAAATAAATAAATCTTAAAAAAAAAAAAAAAAAGAAGGCAATAACTGGGGGGAGGGGTGGACTCGATGGCTTTGAAGGCGTCGTTCAGCTCTCTGTCGTCTTATTCCATGGCTCGTGCTGTTCTTGCCGAAGAAGACTTGCTCAGTCTGCCCCTGTGTTGGAAATGGACGCCGGCCTCACGGGCAGCTCGGTGATGTTAGGTGACACACACAGCCTGCTCTGGGTTGCGGCTCTTCTGTTATCAGACAGAGAGCAAAGGACTCCCCAGTCCCTCCAAGGCAGCCGGTCATCGCTCGTGAGGAGTAGAGGGCAGGGGAGGCTACAGTAGGGAGGCAGGGCCCTCACTCCACTACTCGCTCAGACGTGGTCCCGCCTCTGTGAGCCCGGCAGCCTTCGTGGCCGTGGACGTGGACGTGGCCGTGGCCGTGGGGGGCCCTTCCAAGGAGAAGCTGGATGGGGGGAGAGGTGGTCAACACCAGCCCCACCCTGTCTGCGCGGAACCTGCAGGACTGAAGCTCTGGGGCTCCTCCCCATTGACCCTGCTTCTTCTAGCCACGGGCAAGGGCAGCTGTCAGAGAGAAGTGTGGGGCAGAATTCTCGCTGCATCCACCAACAGGCACTTGGAGGGCGTGCTCCCGGCCGCGTGGCTTCCCACCCCTGCGCTGCTCCTGCGGGTATATATTTATCCACATATAAATATCTCGTTCCCCAAGGGACAAGGAGCTCAGCCAAGCGGGGAGTTCACCGTGAGCCGGGGCAATTTGCCGCGCAGGCAGTGCACTGTGGGGAGGCAGAGGCACTGAGTATTCGGGACATCACCTGGTGAACCCAAAATTGCACAGCTCCCCAGAGCACCTGAGAACCCCTTCCTTTCTCTCTTTTCCTTTACATTAACAAAGGGTCTGTGGTCCCCCTCCCCACCTTTTTCGGCAATTGAAATTGTGATTTCTTTCGAGACAAGAAGCAAGCTAATGGCAGGGGCTAGATAATTTGATAAAGGGCTGGGGGTTAGAGAGGAGTTGGGGTGTGGAACGGGGGGTGCGGGAACTCAGATCTGCCGGTAGCGGCAATAAATGCAGAGTTATGCCTTAGGCATAATATATCAAAGAAAATATAATGCATCCAGCTTAAGACTAATGATTGCCATGTAATTAGATGAGAAGCATTGTGCTATAAATGTGTATTCTTTAGCGTGCTGTGATTTTACTGTAAAAAAAGAGAGAGAGAAAAGGAAGGAGACAGAAAAACAGCCCAGCAACATACTATAAAAAGAACCCTCTGTTGACTTCTCTGCTGTTTAGTATTCCTTGGCTGTTCTCCCTTGGGAGTGTGTAATTAGTACTTTATGAAGAGTACATTTAAAGCAGTTTAATATTCACCTCATTCAATCTGAAACAATGTGATCCATGCTTAGACAAATCAGTGCTCCTTGCTGACATAATCTGTCAGAACATTACGTCTGAGAAGACCTTCCAAGAGGTTTGGATGTTAATTAGTTGTCTATCATGTATAAACAGAGCAGTGAGCAGAAGGGCCTCACAGACCAGAGGAAGACGCTGGCAAATGCATTTTGTATGAACGCGGCCCGCAGGGGGGTGTCCTCGCTCTCCCCGCCTCTCCCCTTCCCCGGGGCTCACCTCCCTCTCTCTTCCGGGCAAGCTGAGTGCTTTCCGGGGTTGGCTCCAAGGGCCTGTCCCAGCAGCCGCGCGGTGCAGCTCGCGGCTCCCTGACCAGAGGCTCACCCGCAAGGGGCGATGGCTGTGGACTGCCAGGTCTGGGGGGCAGTGACCTCCCAGGCACTCCTGAGCTTGCTGGGAGGCTGCGGGTTTGGGGACAGGGCAGGCCCCACCTCCCGGGGTAGGGGTGAGGTTGGTGGTGGTGGGGAGCCGGAGCAGCTGCCATAACCCTACTAGTAGCACTGTGCCCACCCTGGACTCCTGGACTCCAAGCCCTGGGCCTCTGCCCACCACAGCGGTCTCCTCTGGGCCTACAGCCACCTGCCTCCCTCTTGGGCCTCTCTCCATGCTGCTGTGGTCACTCCGCCCCATGGGTCCTGCCGCTGTCCCCGGCCCCCGGGCTGCAGCAGAGCCCGTCAGTGCTGCCCAGAGCGGGTGAAGAGCCACCGCCCATGGCACTCTCCTTGCCCCACGATCCTGGCTCCCGGTCACCTGCTAACCTGCCCCAGACCCTGAAGGAGTTCTGTCCGCTCCACCACAGCAAGGACAGAGTCGCCCCTGGAGAGTCCTCCAGGCACCTGCCATAGGACCGGCACTTCTTACACCCTGCCCTCCCGGCAGCCATCGGCAAGCAGGCAGGAATCATGCCACAGCGCAGACGGTGCAAGTCTGCGGGAGGCTACATGAGCGCTCCAAAGGCCTGCGGCCAGGCAAGGAGGAAGCTCGGGTTCCCGGCCTCTTCTGTCTGTCTGCTCCCTGACTCCCACCCCGTCACCTTCATGCTAGGGAAGCTGGTCCCCGCACACTGCAGCCTGCAGGCCATCCAGGGCTTGGCTGTGAAGCCCATGAGTGGCAAACGGCTTTTACAGGCTTAAAGAGTCCTAAGAAGCAGCAGGCATCCGGCCTAGCAGTTAAGACACCCGCGTCCCACATCAGAGTGTCCGGGTTCTATTCTTGGCTCCAGCTCCCGACCCCAGGTTCCTGGGGTGCAGCAGTGATGGCTCAGGTAGTTGGGGTCCCGGACACCCATGTGGGAGACAGAGTGAGATCCAGCTCCCAGACTTGGCCTGGCTGGGCCTTGACCCCTGCAGGCATTTGAGGAGTCAGCCAGCAGGTGGGAGCACTCCCCCTGTCCCTTCTCTCTAAGAATAATAAAAATAATAGTAATAATAATTTTAAAGGAGTTGTGAGAAAAAAGGAAGCACAGATTATATGACTAAAACCACCTGTGGCCCACCAACCCTTATGACCGGAGCTTTTCCAAAAAGCCCGCCCACCCATGGGGCTGCCCAGGGGTGCCATAGTCACCGCGTGGAAAAGGCACCACAGGGAAGAGACGCATACGCAGAGCCATGCCCCCTGGATGCCCGGTCGCTGCAAGGCCGTTTTTCACAAGGCGCCTACGTAGAGCTGAGCTAGGAGCCGAGACGGGGCTCGGGGCACCCAGGCGGGGTCAGCTGGAAGGAACACTGCGCACACGACATCCTCTGTCATGGAGTCGGGGTATCTGGTTTGCAAACAAAAGATGGAAAAGCTGAGAGTCACAGGGATGTCCTCCCAAGCTCCCACGACCCCAGGGGCCAAAGTTCTGCCCCCTCGCAGCCCAGCCACGTGAACCCACGTGTGCCAGGCAAGGGAAGCTGGGCAGCCATGCAGGAGGCTGCGCTGAGAGCCCCACGCCACCCCCTCTTCACGTGGATCCAGTTGACAGTGCAAGTTCACCTCTGAGTCATGCCCCCGCCCCCCTCCCCCCCGCCAAGAGGAGCACCCCAGTTGCTGCATCTCGGGGCTGGGTGGGGGGGGTGACACCCATCTAGCTCACTAACTGCCCCAGAGGTCTCGCAGGCGTAGCGCTCCTGCCAGGGGGGCTGTGTGGCCTCAGGCGAGCTGCTGGCCCTCTCTGTGCCTTCCTCTTCCACTCCCCACCCTGCTGCAGCCCACCCGGGGGACTCGGAGTGAGGTCATGTCTGAGACTGCTCGCGGCAGGAAGCCGCAGCGTCATCTTCCGGGTCGAGCTGGGTGTTTGCCATGAGGTCACCGCCATGCGTGAGCCCATCGCCGAGGGTGTCAGGAGCCAGCTCGGGGAACGCCACAGGGTGGGGGAGGCAGCAGCGTCAGAGCCAGCAGGGCCTTCGCAGTCCCCGAGGCGGGAGTTCAGACCCCAGCAGCTTTGGCAAAAGACACGATCGCTTTCAGCTTCGGCTTTCCCACCGGCCGTGCGGGAATAAAAAAAAAGTGATCCCCGGCACCCGGGGAACCTTGGCTATGGGGAAAGCTATGGGCCGAACGCTCCTCCGTGGCCTGGCCCCAGATGAACGCCGGCGCCCTCCATCCATGTCTGTGTCTCCCGGGGCAGCCCCCTGCCGTGGGGATGGGCTCAGTGCTCCTCAGAGCAGGAACTGAAACAGCAGCAACAGGCTGCTAGCATCGCCCAGGGAGCCTGCGACCTGCAGGGCCTGGGGCTCGAGGCCAGAGGACTGGACAAGGCCAGGTATCCCCCCAAACCGGCCCAGAGCACAGGCCTCCCTGGTCTGATGGGCAGCACGACAGTGGCCGAGGCCAGCAGAGTGGGTAGAAGCTGCCACAAGCTCCGGTGGCCTCTGTGCAGCTCACAGCAAAGCACCGAGACCCAGAGCAGGCTGCATTAGTCACCAGTGTTGACAAGCAGCTTAGCCGGTTACATAACCGCTGCCTCGCTCGCTCTGGCTGGCACTTCTGAGCCAGGGGCTCTCCCGGAGTTAGGGGTCTCAGGGGAGGGAGGATGCTCCTCTGGGAGCCCCAGGGGCCAAGGTTCCCCGCGCCAGCTCTGCCCAGGCCTGCTCCAGCCCTATGGGGCCAGGAGGAGGCGCTAGCTGTTCGCCTCCTGCCTGTGTCTTGCCACTGCCTCCAACGCAATCCCACACCGGTCTTGCAACCCCACAGCTCTTGGCACTAGCGGGGAAGGTGCCCCAGACAGGAAGGCCCCTCTCAAGGATCTGGGCTCTGGACAACGGCC
Organism: Oryctolagus cuniculus; assembly: GCF_964237555.1. Classification (NCBI taxonomy): domain Eukaryota; kingdom Metazoa; phylum Chordata; class Mammalia; order Lagomorpha; family Leporidae; genus Oryctolagus; species Oryctolagus cuniculus. The sequence continues at coordinate 593,652 of NC_091439.1, forward strand.
CCGATTCCTGCCAGGGGTTGCATTTACCCCATGCCGGTCTTGGAGTCAGAAGCCCCCATGCGAGCTGTGCCTGAGGCAGTCACCCACACTAAGAAGAGTAGACATTTCACAGTAGTGATAACAGCTGATGATGAAAGAAATGATCTTAGGGGAGGGTATGCATGTCTTTAAAAATTTTATTTATTTGGGCCAGCGCCATGGCTCACTTGGTTGATCCTCCGCCTGTGGCGCCGGCATCCCATATGGGTGCCGGGTTCTAGTCCCGGTTGCTCCTCTTCCAATCCAGCTCTCTGCTGTGGCCTGGGAAGGCTGAGGAGGATGGCCCAAGTCCTTGGGCCCTGCACCTGCATGGGAGACCAGGAAGAAGCACCTGGCTCCTGGCTTCAGATCGGTGCAGCGCGCCGACCGTGGCAGCCGTTTGGGGGGTGAACCAACGGAAGGAAGGCCTTTCTCTCTGTCTCTCTCTCACACTGTCTAACTCTGCCTGTCAAATACAAAAAAAATATTTATTTGAAAGGTAGAGTTAGAGAGGGGAGAGACAAAGAAAGAGAGAGAAAAATCTTCCATCAGCTGGTTCACTCCCCAAATGACTGAAAGGCCAGGGCTGGGCCAGGCCAGAGCTAGGAGCCCAGAACTCCATCTGGGTCTCCCATGTGCGTGGCAGGAGCCCAAGTACTAGGACCATCTTCTGCTGCTTTCCCAGGTGCATTAGCAGAGAGCTGGATCAGAAGTGGAGCAGGGGTCGGCTTTGTGGCGCAATGGGTTAAAGCCCCAGCCTGCAGTACCAGCATCCCATATGGGCACCAGTTCAAGTCCTGGCTGCTCCACTTTCAATCCAGCTCTCTACTGTGGCCTGGGAAAGCAGTAGAAGATGGTGCAGGTCCTTGGGCCCCTGCACCTGCATGGGAGACCCAGAAGAAGCTCCTGGCTCCTGGCTTCAGATAGGCACAGCTCCAGCCATTGCGGCCAATTGGGTAGTGAACCAGTGGATGGAAAACCTCTCTCTCTCTCTCTCTCTGCCTCTCCTTCTCTCTCTGTGTAATCTTTCAAATAAATAAATAAACCTTAAAAAAAAAAAAAAAGAAATGGAGCAGCCAGGACTCGAACCAGCGCCCATATGGAATGCTGGCCGCCCGCCTCTGTGCCACAGTGCCTGCCTTGGGCATGCATGCTTTGGCCCCTTGGGGACTTCAGCCCTCCCTGACTGCCTCTGCACACCTCTGCTATCCTTAGGAGATAACGGAAAGTCAGGAGTAGGTGGAGGGAGAAAGATTTCAGAGTCACTCCCACAGATCTCTTGACCCCGGGGCAGGAATTGAACAAACCATCCAGAAAGAGACCATGGCAGCAAGTGGGTGAGGTCGGGAGTCCATAAGCAGGGCAGGGGTCTCCACGGCCTAACCTACAGGAAAGCCCCCAGCCCCTTCCAGGCTCTCAGGACCCTGTTCCCTAGTCGGCAGCCCCTGGCAGTAAAGAGCTGAAGGGATCTCGGGAGCACCCAGTCCAGCCTTCCCACTACAGATGGGAACACTGGAGGGGGGAGCAGAAACGACTCAGCCAGGGCCACACAGCAGATCTAGGCCTCAAACTCCCGTCTCTGTGAAAGCAGAGATGGGGGAAGCCATCAGAGGGACAGGTGAGGGCTCTGAGCCCTAAACTTCCTGCCCCTCTGGCTCCACGCCAAGCAGGTGACCACCTGCACAGAGGGAGGACAGAGGGCCCCCAAGGAGGCCAGGCAAGCGGCCAGGAGGCCAAGTCAGTGCGGACAGTTGCTAGAACAGTCTTCTCCCCTCCCCTGCCTAGCTTGCCCCGGGGCCTGCAAGCGAATTCTTGCCCAGACATCTGACCTAGCGCCTATCACCCCAAGATCTCTCCCAGGCTCTGCTCGGGCGGGCGAGCGTTCCCAGCAGTGCGGAAGGCCAAAGCAAGAATGCCAAGGTCTTCAATAGGAAACCCTGCCTCGCGTCAGGCCACGAAATCACCCATTGAACAAACCGGACAGCCTGCGCATCCTACAAAGCAGGAGACCAGGCCCCAGCGGGTCCCAACACACCCACAGCCCAGCGGGCCAGATAGGAAAGGGACCGTGACCGCCACAGCCTAAGACGTCAGGGAGCACCTGAGCGAGTGGCCCGGACAGCAGAGGCCACGGGGCTGCCTCCCCAGGAGCAGGCATCAGACCCTGGAGCTTCTTCCAGGAACCACTGAGAGCCCAGGGCCCATGTCTAAGCAGGCACAGTTATGTCTCTTTGTCCCGCCTTGCCTCCCCCTAGACCACAGAGTCATCCTTTTGTTCCGTCTGAACCTAGGAGCCTGGGCAACCTCTTACTCCCGCCTCTATCCTCAGACTTTCCTCTCCCGTCCCTCTCCCCATCTGGGACCCAAACCCGGACCACCCCCACCCTGGGAACACGTGGCCTCGGCAGTGAGGTTGTGGGGAGGGGCCCCGCCAGACTCACAGCCGGACAGATGTGCTCCGTTCCCACACAGCTGTCCGGACAGCCCATCTGCACCCGCTTCCTGCCTGCCAGCTCCAGCCCCTCACACCTCCCACGCAGGAGCGGCGGAGTCTGGTCCAGAGACTTTTCAGTCTCAGTCCAAAACCTGATGCTTGAGGCGGCCACCGGCACAGCAAAGCCCAGGTCCCTGGCTCCCGCCCTGCCCGCTCCCCTCCCCAGCCCCCTACTCACCCCTTACAAGCAGTGGTGGCCTGGGAAGGACTTAGCAAGATGGAGCCCTCGCCTGGCCCACTCTGCAGGGCAAGCCCCACCCCCTGCACCTTTGTCCGCATGCAACACCCCCACGGCTTCCCTGCTCTGTTTCTGCTGTTTCATCGAGACTAAGAAGTACACACAGGTGTCCACCCGGGAAATGACTTATGACTTTCAGGAGGAGTTTAATACCAGAAGCTGTGCTCCCCACCCCCAGTCTCGACGCGGGGAGGTGGGGGTGTCTCTGCAAACCTTCATGTCTCTGGGATAGTCACGTGTGCCCTGGCTCCAGGACAGGAAGCATCCATTCTCTGGGACTCCCAGGGACGGCGTGGACAGCTCTGTGGCTCCCGGGGACTGAACTCTCCTGGAGGGCAGGAACCGTGGGACATAGTACTATCTGTACACCTTGCAGCTCCCAGCGCTGGCTGTGCACCTGGCAGGCACTCGGGCAGGGCGTGGCCGTTGCACACCTGCAGCAGTCGGGCAGGTGCAGAATATGATAAAGGCTTTCAGATGGTCCATTGGGACCGTCAGAACAAGGAGAGACGCGCCTCTCCGTGATGGAGAACGGGGCGGGAAGTTGTGCTGGCAAATGAACAGGCATCACCTGCTGCATTACTGTCTCATGCCCTCGTGTATTTGGGAGTTAGGCGGAGAGATGAGAAACCGCTCCCTTCCCCAAGGAGTGTGCGCAAACTCCCAGATCCCCTGTTCCCTGGAGAGCAGCACTGCCTGTGGGCGTCCGGCGTCTACACACAGCACTGCATCCCCAGAGCAAGGGTTGGTCCAGACTTTGCCAATGCAAGCGAGGACTGACTACCGTTTGCAAAGGGGCAATGTCCAGTTCACCCAGTCTCCCCACCACACCCTGGGACACACGCAGTCTTGGTATAGGACTTCAGGCATCAGCTTGGGTGCCAGGCTGGACACCCATTAGCCCTGAGCATCAGCTGGGGGTTTCTGGATGGTTCCCTGTAGATGCGCCGTCTCAAGGCAGGCCAAGTAACCACAGACGTGGGTTACTTCATTTGCAAAGTAGTTCTCTGTCGAGTGTCAGACAGAAGAGTTGGTGCACAAAGGCACCCGTATCTCACCTTTTTTTTTTTTTTTTCCGTCTTATGGGCTGGGCTGCCCTCGTGGTGATGCAGTCCCTGTGAGTCAGGTCCCAGCCTGAAAACTCGGATATCCTGATAAGGCATACTGCAACAGCGAGAGAGGGTGGGTGAGTGCGGCCCGACCAGAGGGCTGGGTGGCGCTGGGGCAGGGAGGGCAAACAGAGTGCGCAGTGGGCAAAGAGGCCAAGAGCCTGGTCCCTCCCCAGGGCCCTTGATGCAGGCTGCGTGGACAAAGGAGGCTGGCCTTTGTCGCAGGAGTGGCAATTTAGGCTCCTGTGGTCTCAACCAAGAGCAGCCCAAAGTGTTCCTTAAACACAAAGGTATAAACACACCACACACACACACACACACACACACACACTTCCTCTCCCAGGCAAGGCCTGCTGCTCCACCACCCACCAGTGGTCTGGGACTTCTCCCTGCACGCAGACTTAAGACAAAGGGAAACCGCACAGCTCCAACACTCCTCCACTCGTTTTTCCTTGAGATGGAGAAGGCTGAGAGTCTCCAACGTCCCTGGGAATCAGACCCAAGCTCTCCCCACCAGGCAGCTGGGGCTCGGAGGGAGCGGCAGAGCAGCGTTCTGGCCACCTCACAAGTGCGCAGCTCGTCCTGGGGGCCCTCGGAGCTCCCCAGGTCTCTCCCGGGCACAAGATCATCTCAAGGCTGCCCGGTGGTAGCATCCACCCCCCTTCTTCAATTCAAAATGACCACCCCCGCCAGTCCCAACTGTCCCGAGAGGTTAGAGGGGTGGGGGGCTTGACCTTGGAGCCCCTGCCACTCAGATTCACCAGGGCAGATTTCACAACCCCGGCACCGAGTTTTACTACAAGTTTCAGACAAAGAAGGTGTGTCGAAGCCGAGAGCATGCTTCTGCCCGCTGTGTGGGCGTCAAGTTCAATGCCTTCTTGTCAACACTTGAATGTGTTGAACATCACTCACAAGGGCATTCTTTAAGAAACCTATTAAGTTAATTACCCAGGCTTTTTTTTTTTTTCCCTCTCTCTCTCTCTCTCTTGCTCTCTCTCTCTCTTTCTCTCGCAACCCCCCCCATCCATGCATCTCATATAAAAAAATATTTTTTGGCTTTCTTCCTTTCTGAGATACTTTTGATATAACTCCTCCCCCCCCCCCCCGGCACAATCACATCTTGTTTATTTCTCTAACAGTTCATCAGGGTGGATGCTCTGCACTGATTGGCTCCTTAGCTCTTGGTACCAAGGGGAGCTGGGGTGGAGGGGAGCACCGTGTGACCCTAGGGGTGGGGGAGTGGGTCAGCTGGCATATCTTACTTGCCACCTAACTTACTCGAAGGAGTGACCACAGCCAGGATGAGGACAGTGAGGGGCAAACTAAGCCCCCACGGGGCATGTCCTACCTTCCCACAGAAAATGAGACAGGAGTCACTGGAGAATCAGGCCCATCAACAGCCCCTTAAATGCCAGCGTGTGCACAGAACCACCCACCTCTGCCCAGATAATTTTATCACAGCGCCAGCCCATGCACATCCAAGCCCGTAGGAAAATGACAGCATGCATTTATTATAAAGGATCTCAAAGCGGGACTCGGAGAGCTCGGTTCTGGACTCACACTGCCCCTCTGTATCTGGCCTGGCAGGTGCCGAGGCCCTGGGTTTGCTCTCCTATAAAATGCAGGGTGGACCTGGCTCTCATCGCCTGCAGTTCGCCCGTGCCTCTGCAGCCAGCGCAGCTGCCCACCTGGACGGGGAAGCTGCTCAGAGCAAGGGGAGGAGCGGCCACGTTCAGGTTGACAGAGAGGAAGTCAGCACACCAGGCTTGGTGGCCGTACCCTGTGTGTGACAGCGCCGTCCAGGGAGGGAGGACACGGGCAGAGCCTGGGGCAGGCTTGGCTTCCAGCTCTAGCAAGATACACGGCGGTCATAAGTCAGGGGAGACGGCTGCCCGGCCATAGCTGGGAGCTGGGAGGTACAGACGCAAAGCCAGAGGAGCTCAGAGGAGGAGGGGCAGCGGGACGAAGCAGCCACACACTCCCCAGCCTCCTTGTTGACGCCACGCATGACCAAAAAAGCCACTTGTAGACCTTCCCAGCCAAGGTGGCAACACCCCTGGCGCAGGTGCAGATGCAGCCCCAGAGCTCTGCAGGGTCCCCCCACGCCCAGTCCTCACACCCATCCTGGTCCCCTGGCCCCAGACAGGCCTGCACCAGGTCACCCCAGCCTTGTTGGTGCTGGTTTCTCTGTCCACTGGGCTCTACGAGATGGCCCGGAAAAGGCATCGCCCGCTTATCGGGAGCCGGCTGCTGGTGTTGGGAGGGGACCCAGGACCACCTGTGGGTGTCCTTGCCCAGCTGACGGAAGCTGGTGGCCTCTGAGCCTCACCCCAGGGACCACCTCGTCTAAGTGCCCTTGAGAGTGGGGAGGGGAGAGGACAGCCCTCTGGTGGAGGCCAAGGACTTGAGCACCCGAATGGTGGACGAGGAGGCTCACAAGCCTCCAACATCCTCTGCCCCAGGCACCCGGTATCCAGTTTCACTGTGCCCCAACCAAGCAGGTCTGGGACCCAGGACTCCCGGGGCAGGAAGAGAGGGCAGTCTCTTCTCTCTGTGCCAGACCACGGTCCATTAAACACTGGCTGAGGGGCCGCTCTCCGCTTGCCATCCAGGACCCACTCAATGAGCCATCCAGTCTCAGCGGGAGGCACCGTCACGCCAAATAACCTAGGACCAGTCCAGGGCTGGGGAGGCCATTGGAGGGCAGAGGCTGATCCAGCGCTTCCCTCCCTACCCCCATGCATGCTTGTGTGTGTGTGTGTGTGCGCGCGCGCGCATGCATCCCCATTGCTCAAGTTGACTGAGTATAAGCCTTGCGTAAGCCCGGGCCCTCGTCCAGCTGAAAACCGGCCTTCTCCCCCCTCCCCAACCTGCCTCCACCCAAGCTGGGGCAGACGTCTCCCCGCCAGGTCCGTGGCTCTGTGGGAGAGCGCGCACGCCCCAGGCTCCCGCTCCACTGCGCAGGCGCAAGCTGCTCACACACTCTCACATTCCCTGAGAACGCCCCGAGGGCACTGTGCGCGCAGCCTCTTCCGGGAGACTTTTATGGCCAAAAAGGAAGTCTAGGCACCGTTGGAGCAGCCGGGCCAGGGAGCAGGCAAGCGCCTGCCAGCAGGGGAGTCAGCCTTCAGCCCTCCTCTGGGAAACTGGCTGCTCAGGCACCATCCAGCTAATAGGAGCATTACTGCCAGGGACCCGCGGCTGCCTCTGCTAACCCTGCTCCCCCAGGGGTGTGTGTGTGTGTACACGCACCTGCGCACACGCGTGCACACACATGCAATGCCACCTGCCTGGCTGCTCACATGGGCTCACCCAGATCCGATCCCAGCAGCCTCCCCACTGTGACCCCTAAAACAAGCAACTCACCCAAGGCCATGCAGCTCCAGGCCCAGAACCCAGATCTCTGTGTCCACTCACAGGTCCTAGGCCAAGAGGCTGAGTGTGAGAGGGACACCGGCTGGTGGCAGTGAGACACTCGGGGAGCGAGGGCAGCCTGCACAAGGGCTGGAGGAGCCCGGGGACCCCAGCCCAGGGTATCACCTGCAGTTTTGACGTTTGGCACCACGGCCACTGGCTACGCGGGGCTCCTCCCGCTGAGCTGGACTAAAATGCAATGATTATTTCCACAACGCCGTTCCTCGGGTGCACCGGCTGCCTTCGAAGCATCCGGTGGCCCCACATGGCAGGGGAGAGACAGTGCTGGAAGTGGCTGAGCGCACCGTGCTGGACAGCGCCCGAGTGGGGGGAGGCGGAGCGTGGTCGGAGGTCCAGAGAGCCCTGCTCCTGGTGGCGAGCTGGGGAAGGGGTGGAGGAGAAGAGGGACACAGGAGAGAGCGTGGGGAGGGCGAGGCTGGAACAGCAGAGACGGGAAGGCGGGAGGGGGACCAGATAAGACAGGTGGGACCCGGGGGTCCTGCTGATGGTTTCCATCAAGCCACACGCTTCTTGGGATACAAAAGGAAGGGAGAGAGAAAAGAAAGAAAGGGGAGCTAGTGATGGGAAAAGGCTTCTCCACCCCATGTCGGGTGCATTTTTCAGACAGGGGGTGGGGGGGCTGCCCTTCGATTCGATCCCACTGACACCTGAGCGCCCCATTTAGTCGCCTGCACCCAGCTTCTCTTAAGCAGAGACAGCACTGAGCTGGGCCAAGGGCATCCGCCTATGAGATGGAAAACACCTTTCATTCCGGTCCTGCTGTGGCTCTGCAGGGTGCTGGGGAGAGGGAGAAGTCTCGGGCCAGGCAGGAACTGGGTGCCTGGGAGCACCTCCCCTGGCGCCCCAAACACTCAGCACTCATCAGAGAGGAGCAGCCACGGTCCAAGACAAAGCACAGACAGGGGTGACAGAGGAAGGCTGTGTGGAGAGAAAGTCGTGCAAACAGGGCTGCAGTGAAATGGAATCAGAGCAGGGCACTGGAGACTGAAAACAGCTGGAGGCAGATTTCCTCCGCTCTCACTGGTCGAGCTAGACAGGGCGAAACCTCTAGCCAGCAGCCCCTGGGGCCCCCAGAATCACCAGGCCACCCCATGTCCCTCCACGTCTCCCTCCCACACCAGGTTACGCCTCCGAGACCCCAGGCCGGGGCCGTGTGGACTCCCTCCGCCCACCCCTCTCGCAGCCCCTACTCCCACCAAGTCCCGCAGGTCGAGAGGGTGCTGGCTAGAGTGCACCTCTGAAAAGTCCTGTGCCCCCGGGCCTGGGCAGCAGCCAGGAGTCTTAGGAAGATCCAGATCTGCCCTTCCCAACACGGTGAGCACGCCCAGGGTCACCAGAGAAATTCCAGCAGAGGGGAAAGAATCGGCTGTGAACACAGACCGCTTTGTTCCAAGGTGCTGGCGAAAAGAAACGCTGGCCGATGAGTCAGGAGGACTTTAGATCGCCGGCCAGGACACCTGGACCCAGACCGGGGCGTGATATGGGCTTCGGGCTCCCCGGCTGCACACGGGGGGCTGCTGGGCCCCACCCTGTCTGCTTGCTGGGAAGCAGGATTCCCAGCCCCTGCACAGCCGAGAGGGGCGAGTACCATATCCAGAACCTGTGCCCCTCGGAACCTCCCCTTCCTGCAGTCAGGCCTAAGTGCATGCCCCCTACCCCCTGCCCCCTGCCCCCTGCCCCCGGGGACGTGGCACTGTCAGGGGGTGACCCCCTCCAAGGAAAGCTGACGGAAACAAACAGGGGAGGTTGGTTAGGGGCCTGCGCACCTGCATTCGCGGGCTCCCGTACCCTCTGCTGACCCCAATTATCCACACAGTGCCCAGAGGCAGGGCCGGGCCAACGCCTCATGGGAACATTGAGGCTGCAGACTGAGTCATCAACAAGTCTCTCGCCACTGGCAGACCCCAGCCTGGTGGGTCGTGGCTCCTGCCCAGGCTCTGACCAGGGGACCACATTTAGACACCAGCGGAACCCTCGGAAGCACAAAGGCACCTGCCTGGGCCTCCCTCCTCCTCCAAGGGCTGCTGTTGGCCACCCCCAAGGGCTTGTCCATGGCAAATGGCTTGGATCACCTGCCCGTGTCCCTGCCATGTGTTTCACCCCCGAGTGATATACCTCCCCCTGACCAATCAGAGAGCCCAGGGCAGAATTCCCAGAAGGACTTGAGTTTCTCATTGAGCTGGGAACACAGGGGCAAGTATCTCTTTAAAAATGCTCCCTGCAGAGCAGGTCACACTGGCCTGCAGCCACAACACCCGGGGCTGTGAGCTCACCAAGCTCCAGGAAGCCAAACAGGGTCAGGCTTGGCTGGTCCCTGCGCCCCGGAGACCTCCCAAGCAAAACACAGGTGTTGCTAGTGATTCAGCAGGTGGCCCCGCCCCCCGCCCGGAGCAGCGGGAGCGGGAGCCACGCTGCTCAGGTGCCAGGTTGAGGCTGGAATGACTCAGGCCATGCCTATCCGGACTGGGCAGAGGAAGGGGGCGGGGCGCAGCGGGCGGGCTCTTTCTCAGCCTCCCTGCCATCCTGAAGCGTTGATGCCCTTCCTTAAGAATCAGGGTGTATGCGCTTCGTCCCTCCCCAACCCCTGCCCAGTCCTAAGGCCGGCCGCTATCAGCCATCGACCTACATTTCTGACCAGCTAAGGCATGGAGGAGGAAGCCCAGCCTCCCCAGGGACCCCCACCCTGTACAGCATGGTCTGTGGCTGCCATCTGGCCCCCGGGGCGGGGGCAGGGGGTAGCCCCCAGGATGGTCCCTTCTGCTTTGGGAACAGGTGAGGATGAAAGGGGTCGGAGAAGTGAGGACTGTCATTAGGCTGTTTTATGAGCTCAGAAATATTCATTACACCCCAACCCCATCATTAGAGACTGTGGTGAGCGCTTGGGGCCCCTTCTTTATTGCAGTAGAAACTGGGGGGGTTCTCCCCCCAAAAGGAGCTCTGCTTCTGCTGCTGGGCGGGGTCTGGCCCAGGAGGTGGTCCGGGGCCTCTCCACTCCCAGGTCTGACTCGCTGCTCTGCACGTTCCTCCCCTTGGAATCAGGAGGGTCCTTCAGCTCACAGCGGACAAGACAGGACCTGGGACTTCTTGAGGAAGTGGAGGGGGTGGGTGCTGTTTAGGGCCCTGCCCTGGGAGCTGGAGTCTGGCACAGGGGGCATCGCCACCCTGGCTGGCAGCTTTCCCCCCTTCCTCTGCCTAGTAGCACCTGTGTGGCTTCCTCCAGGACACCTTCCCTGAACCCCCACAAAGCCTGCTCTGCATCCTGTTCCCAGGCGTGTGTCTCTGTCTTCGCTCCCATGTCTAAGTGTGTGTGTCTCTCTCACACACACACCTAGCAGGAGCTGCATACCAGCGAGCTGAACTGGCAGCAGCCAGGAGCCAGGGCAGGGTGAGGGAACTGGGACAGAAAGGGGGTCCTCCCTCCGCGCCCCAATTCTTTCCTGTATCTCCTGGCCTGGTTGCTTCTTCAGAGCCACAGGCACCAAAGGAAGGGCCCGCAGATAATCCACCTGCCACTGCCAAGGCTGTGCCCCGCTTACCTCCCGAACGGAGCCCTGCACATAAACCCCAGGACCCAGGTAGCTGGGGGCGCCCCTTGCACTCTGCCCCCTGCCTGTCCCCAGAGAGGCAGCCACACGACCAGAGGGGACCACAGTGACAGATCCAGCAGGGGCCTGGATCCGGGGAAAGCCAGAGAGTCCCCCCTGCGTGACAGGCCCGAGGCCCAGGGGAGGGGGAGGGGCGCCGGTGGTAATAGGCTGAAGCCCACCCCGCTGGTGCAGGCTAGCGAGGTTGAATGGAGCGTGGCCAGACCCCACAGAGAGGAACAGGGGCTCGGAGCTGGCAGATTAATCAGCTGTCGTTTGCATTCATTAAAGCCCCCTTGCCTGAGTGCAGCTGCAACCTTAGCCACCAGGGCAACTAACTGCTCACAGCGAAAAGTTTCTCTCTCTCTCTCTCTCTCTCTCTCTCTCTCTCTATCTCTCAGCTCCCTGGGGTAGAGCTCACTGACCAGCCTGACTCCTCTGGGGCCCCTCCACCTGGGCGGAGGCCCACCCTGGACTGCAGTGCGGTGGGCTTTGCGCGGGAGGGGAAGCCCCGGAACGGGAGGCCCAGGAAGTGGGCAGGCTGCCCCTTGGCCCCTTTCGGGGTTCTTCCCTGCTGTCACCCCGTGCCCTTTCCTCCCGTCTCCCTCGCACCCCCAAGGCACAATCACCTCAAAAGACTGGGCCCTCCTCAATGTTGTGCAAAACACTCATTTCAACACACTGAGAGACCGGCCGTGTCCTGCACGGGGGAGGGAGCCAAGTGCGCGCCACCCCAGCCCTGCTCTCTGCCTGCGGGGAGCATGGCCTTGCTGGCAGCTCCAGAAGCGGCTGGGCTCAGCTGGGCAGGCAGGGTCAGCCAGCCTTGCCAGGCTGGGCCACAGGTCTCCCTTCGTCTTGCTGGCATTGTCCAGAGACAGAGGGGACAAGCCTAAGGTCGGGGCAGTACTTCCAGAACTCAGCCATGCTCATGCTCTGTGGGGTGATTGCACAGGCAAGGTGACCCAGCCACGAGCGCAAGCCCCGGTCCCAGCCCCGGCAGTCCCTGGTGGGCCACACGTGCCGTTCCCTGGGCCCTGACAAGTGAAGCCTGGCTTGACACAGGCAGGCAAGGCCACAGAGGCGCAGCACACCCTGAGCTGCCAGGCGCTAGGGGCAGGGGTCTCAGTCCCCTGTCTCCCTGTTGGTGCCCATAAAAGGAGCAAAGAGAGCGGTTGAGGGGGCTTGGACTGCGTGTACCCGTTCATTCTCACACTTTCTGGAGAGCGCTGGGGGCATGGAACTTGGCTCAAGATTCTGGATCCTTCTCCCACAGAGCACCCCCCCCCCCCTTCACCAGGCAGCCCCAGGCCTGGGCCCAGAGACCAGGAGAGGCAGAGGGAGCGGGAGAGTGTGGACTGCACGTCCTCCTCCGACCGGAGCTGAGGAGGAAAGCGTAAAGTAGGGCAGAGGAGACGACAGGGCTGGAGCAGGACCCAGGAAGCTGGCTCCGCCCACTTCCCCCAGGGAGGCCAAGGTGGCCGCTCCCAGTCTGCATTCCACCCCTCGAAGCCTAGTCCTCGTGGCCTGGTTTCCCAGGGACCACCGTCACCCCACAGATGGCACAGGGCGGCAGCAGAGCAGGCAGAGGTAGCTGGCCATTTCCTGGCTGGCAGAGAGAGCCAGGGTGGGAAGGAGGGAGAGAGGGGGCCGAGGGGCGCTGGGAGGATCGGAGAGGCCAGGCCCACGCTGTGCAGGACGGGGGAGTCCCCAGGCAGCCATCACGGCCAGGCTGGGAGCCCTGCAGCTCCCTCTTCCCTGGCTGGGCTGCAGGTGCCCAAGCCCTGTTTGTTTTAGGGATTAACTGCCTCCTTTCCTAATTGTCCTGCCCGCTGCACCTGCCACTCCTTCCTGTGGCCCTGGGAGGCAGGCAGGGCCTGCAGCCACCTCTCTCCCACCTGTCCCTCGGGCACTGGGTCCCGACTCACACACCCGGTCCTCGCCACCCATCTGTCAGGGGTCTAGAGAGTCCCACATCCACCTGGCCTCACCACACGGTCCAATCCTCAGCCTTGTCACCGACCCCGTCCTCAGGGCCCCCCGCCGCGGTCCTGTGTCATCTGCGTCGTGCTCGGTCCCTGACATTCGGCCCCGAAGGGCCGCCTGGAAGTGTGAGTGTGTGAGTGTGCAAGTGTGTGTGAGAAAGCGAGTATGGCGAGGGTGAGTGTGGATGACCCTTGCACTTGGACAGCGCCGTGGGCCCTCAGGGAATTCCATCTCCTGTACTTGGGCGTGTGTGAGCATGCGTGAACTTGAGCATGTAAGGGCACGTGTGAGCGTGGGCGGACCTGTGCACGCGTCTTGTGTGGGCACGTTGCCACCCTCCCCTGCCTGGCTCACTGCTGCCACCAGGGCCCTCTTGGACGCAGCTCCCCTGGGTCCTGCTCCCAGGGCTGAAGCGCCGGTCTCACCCCCACCCCCGCTGCACCCTCCCCACCCGTTTTGGAAAAGCCTCGCCACTGTTTTGGTTCCGTCCCTCCCATCGCCAAGCGGTTTCTGGCCAAGTTTCCATGAAACACCAGAGCCAGTGGCGTCCAACTTGCTCCCCACCCAGGGTCCTCCTCTCTCTGGTCTCTGAGGCCGCCCCCCAAGCCCAGCCGACAGCTGTGGCTCCGAACCTCCCCAGAGCCACTGGGTGGGTCCGTGTCTCCACGGGCTTGGGGGGCGGGGGGTAGGGACAGAGAGAGAAGTTGGGGAGGAGGACGAGCAGGAAGGAGGCCAGGCTCAGATGGTATCATTAAAGAGATATTAATGCCCTTCATCAAAGCGTATTAACAAACATCGCATGCCACTCGCTCCGCGCGCCCTGGGTGAGCCAGGCCCAGCGGGATGAGTTCCACAGTCACAGCTGAGTAACCTCAGAGCCCACGGCACGGCCATTAGCCTCACTAGGCTGACCCTACCGGGGGACACAACCAGAGCGCCGGCAGGGCGGGTCTGGGGTCTCCGCGGGCGGCCAGAGGCAGCGTCTGCCCCTCAGCCCCGGGCCTGTCCACTCCCCGGGCAGCCTCCGAGCTGCCACTCAGGGTTCAGTGGGGAGCTCAGCCCAGCCGTGGCCCTTCCACACTTGGACTTCACGACATGCCAGCTCCTAACTGCATCTTTACGACAACTCGGTGAGGGAGCCAGGGCTATGCGGTCACCCTGTTGGCACTGTAGAGGAACGCAAAGCGGGGTGCTGTGGGATTCCACGTCCTGCTCCAAATGGTGCAGCTCGTGGGTAACACCGCTGGGCTCGGAGCCCAGGTCGGTGTTAGACACAGCCTAGCTCCCCTCGCTGGCCGGGTCTCACGGCTGCCAGAGACCAGAGAAGCCCAAGTGCACGGCACCAGAGCAGTGCAGCCATGAAATTCGTACCCAGCCCTGGTGAGGCACCTGCTGCCCTTACACACCCCGCGGGAGGGGGTCCCCCTTCCTTTCCATGGTGCCCACTCACTAACACTCAGTGGCTGGCCCCCAAGGAGGGCGAGCAGGTGGGAGGCTGTGGGGCGTGCCGTCTGCATTGGCTTTTCAGCGTGGAGGTCTGGTGGCTATGAGCCGGGTGCGGTGCCAGCCACAGTGGTGATCAAAAGTACAGAAAGCGTTCTCCACCTACTGCGGCCAAGGAGACAAGCACTGGTGTTTTAATGAGATGGCATCCCAAATAGTCAAGAGCAAGGGCGCTGGGGAGCTAAACATGGAAGGCTTGCGGTATCAGAGGAAGGTACCGGGGAGGAAGAGCCAGTTACCCCCCCCCCTCCACGACATGATCGCAGATAAACGAGGCCTGCTGGCAACCCGCTGGGGTGCCGGAGCTTTGACTTCTGTCCCGAGGATCTAGAAATGGCCGTCTTTAGCCCCAGCTGACCCCGCTGCACCGTCGTCACGGTTAGCTGGCAACTCACGGTGTTAGCGCTCCAGCTGCCTTCGTCCGTCTCGTCCGCCTCAAGGTGGAAAGGGTTTAATGAGCGCGTACGTCGTGTTCTTGATTTGTTCTCTTCCCACTCTCCTGCTGCCCCTACCCCTGAGCCTGCACCCAGAGCTAGAGGACCCGTGACAGGTGGAGAGCAGCCTCCTTGTCCCCCACGCCTGAAAGTGACTCCAGCGAGGGTCCCCGGGCAGGAGGTATCCCCGAGGCAGCCGGACAGGGGAGCCCCAGCCAGCACAGGCCCCAGAGGCGTCAGGGACTCAAAGCTGGTATCTTTATGGCAGGAACTCGGGGAACCAAATTTAAAGAAAGTGGGGGTGTCCTCAGGCCAGCTTACATGGTGTGAAGTAGGAGGCTCTTTTCATTTCTAGGGTTTTCCTGTGTTTTGAAACTTTTTTTTTCTGGTTGTTTAAAAGAATGAACACACAATGGCTGGCACCGTGGCTCACTTGGCTAATCCTCCGCCTGTGGTGCCGGCACCCCGGGTTCTAGTCCCGGTCGGGGCGCCAGATTCTGTCCAGGTTGCTCCTCTTCCAGTCCAGCTCTCTGTTGTAGCCCGGGAAGGCAGTGGAGGATGGCCCAAGTGCTTGGGCCCTGTACCCCATGGGAGACCAGGAGAAGTACCGGGCTCCCGGCTTCAGATTGGCGCAGCGCCAGCCATGGCGTCCATTTGGGGGGTGAACCAACGGAAGGAAGACCTTTCTCTCTGTTTCTCTCTCTCACTGTCCACTCTGCCTGTCAAAAAAAAAAAAAAAGAGAGAGAGAGAGAGAAAAAGAGAGAGAATGCACACATGGTTCTTGTAATAATAATAGTCATTATTTGCACAAGGCAGGTGTTGGGGGGGGCGCGGGGGGCAGGAGTCCCAGACTCACCTGCTCTGAGCGAGGCCTCAGTGCTAGCATGCAGCTGCCCAGGCTCAGGCCTGCCCACGTCCTTCCTGGACAGGAGAGGCAGCTGGGCCAGCCTGCCCTGGTGACCCCCCGGGGACACAGCTGCTGGCATGCACTTGGAACACTGGAAAGGCCTCCCTGGGGGTCTGCAGACCCCAGGTTGAGGCTGCTGGTGGCTTCCATTCTCAGAAGCCTGAAGCGTCGCCCAACGGTCAAGCCTCGCCCCAGCCCACGGCCCTGCCTCGCCTGGAGTCTTCCAGACCTGCACGCTGCTCCCGGCTTCAGGGGGCCGTCTCCTCAGCGTAAGGTGCCTTCCCCTTCCCTGCCTCGTGCAGTGGAAAACCAGAAAACTCCTGTACATCCTCCAGGGCCCGGGCAGAGTGCAGCCTCCCTCCCACAGCTTGCTCCCAACACCACCTCCAAGCAGGCAAACCTTCCCTCACCTGGTAGTGTGATCAATTGATTGATCATTGATTGATCTCCCCCACTAGGCCAGGAGCTCTTCAGTACCACACACGGTGCCTTATTTATATTTACTTTAAGATTTATTTTATTTATTTGAAAGAGTTACAGAGAGAGGTAGAGACAGAGAGAGAGGTCTTCCATCCACTGGTTCACTCCCCAGTTGGCTGCAATGGCTGGAGCTGGGCAGATCCAAAGCCAGGAGCCAGGAGCTTCTTCCAGGTCTCCCATGTGGGTGCAGGGGTCCAAGGACCTGGGCCATCCTCTACTGCTATCCCAGGCCATAGCAGAGAGCTGGATGGGAAATGGAGCAGCCGGGTCTAGAACCGGCACCCATATGGGATGCCGGTGCTTCAGGCCAGGGCTTTAACCCACTGAGCCACAGCGCCGGCCCCGCCTTATTTATATTTCCATCTCCAACCCAGAGACTCGCATGCATTTGCTCATCTGTGCCTCTCCTCGGGTATCGTTCCTCGAGGCCAACCCTGTGCTGGATATTATCACACACACACATGGACACACATGCCCACACATACATGCACACACTGAAGCACACATACATGCACACACACACAAGTGCAAAGCAGGATTTATTCAGAAACCACTTGGCCTGGACAGCCTATACTTTCCATGCCATAGACAACCTCGACCTTGGCCTTGAGAAATCTTGCTTCTAAGCCAGTGTCGTGGAGTAGAGTGGAACAGTGGGCAACACTCCTCCCATCTAGGTAACTCCTAACTCCAAGAACCAAATCAGCCCCACCCCACTTGGATATCTGTAGACCCCGGGAAGCAGCCGACTCCAGACTAGTTATCAGAACCTGGGGGTCCCACTGCCCCCTCTGTGCCAAGACCACACACCCTGCTGCCCTGTCTGTTGGCATATCCTGAAGACAGCCCCCACCACTGACCCACCGCCCACGCAGGTACCGGGAGGGGTCCTATCAGGACTACGAGGCTGTATTGCTTGAGGGACTCTGGTGTACAGAATAACTGGGCATGCCTCAGCCTGGAGCCTGGAGCACGCAGCTCCCGGGGGCTCGCCCCTGCGCCTCGCCCCCCTTCCAGCAGACCCACTGCATCCACCTTGGCGGCTTTCCCCAGGCCCAGGGCAGAACAGCAGCCATGGGCTAACGGCCTGGAAGTGTTTTCCCTGGGGCAGGGTCTTCCCCAGGCTGGGGGAGGGCCCCAGCGCCCGGCTGGCCCTTTGCTACCTGCAGGATGCATGGGCCGCCGGGGAGGGGGCAGCAGGACATGCACCCAGTCCTGAGCTGTTTCCTGACCTTTGCCCTTGGCAGCTCACAGGCTGCAAGGAGCCTCCCTGCGGGGTGCCAGCGCGGGGGAACCCGGAACCCTGCTCCCAACGTCTCTTCTCTCCCTGCCCTGCCCCCTCGAGGGTCTCTCTCCCATCTCCCCTTATCCCCACGACACCTTTCTTTGCCTCACCTTTCTAGGTAGGGACTCCTTAGACGCCCACTCCCCTCACTTCCCGGAGACCCAAAAGCAGCTTTGAAGCCAGCCTGGAGAGCGACTAGCTCCTCCTGGCCAAATGGGAAGAGGTGGGTGAGGAGATTAAATCATCTCCCTCGCACTCGAGGAAATGCGCACTGACCTCCTGCAGCCAGGGGTCAGCGAGCCCGAGCCCCCGCGAGTGCCCGGGGCCTGAGCAGAGGCCCAGGTGGGCGGCCGGCTGCCTGCAGGTAATTGAAGGGGAACGAGACACCAGGCCTGCATCCCTGCTGGGACCAGCGACAGCCGGGCCTTTCCCCACCCAGCAGGCCTCACAGACAAACTCCAGGCACAGAGCCTTCACCTACTTAAGGGGTGTCCCCAGGCAGGGAGGAGTACCGCTGGAGGCCACCCCACCACCACCAATTCTGCAGCCCTCGGGGTGTCCCCATGGGGACAGGAAACCAACAGTAGGGGTGGGAGTAGAGTTTATTGACCCGGCAAGGGCAAGGGGAGGTGGAGGGGGCCAGGGCGCCCCACCCATCATACGCAAAGCATCCCAGGAACTACAAGGGCAGGCAGGACACAGCCCCTGCCCTTGGGCCGCTGCACGGTCTCTGGGCTCTTTCCAGTCCAGTGCACGCCCTTCGGGACATGGGACATTGTGAGGTCAGTGGGTTGGGCAGCACCTTGGAGAATCTTCACTGAACGCTCATCAGGAATAAGATCGTAACGGTGGGGATGGACTATTGTGCTGGCTTCCCGCACGGTGCTCTGTCTATCTTGATCTGAGCCAAGTCACTCAGAACAAGTCCCGTGGTATGGTCTGTGTCACCCTGGTCCTGGAATACGGTGCTGCGACCCTCGGTGAGCCCCGTCTCTGCCCAAGTGTTTCACCAAGTGGGCCCTGAGGCGGGGCGGAGCTGGGATGAAAACCTCAGGATCCAGGGCCCAGCCCCTTCTCTGCAAGTAGAGCACTTTGTGTTGATTCCTAGGCCAGGCAGTTGAGCCGGCACCCAGTACCCTAGACACACATGCACGAACACACACGTATGCACAGGTGCCCGCGGGTGAGTGTACCTCCAGAACTGACTGCTAAGGAAAAGAAGCCCCTACTCTCTTTGTGAAAATTATTTAAAGATTTATTTATGGAGCCGCCACTGTGGTGCAGTGGGTTAACCCACCGCCTGCAAAGCCGGCATCCCATATGGGCACCAGTTCAAGACCCAGCTGCCCCACTTCTGATCCAGTTCTCTGTTAATGTGACTGGAAAAGGAACGGAGGATGGCCAAGTGCTTGGGCCCCTGCTCCCACATGGGTGGGGGAAAAAAGATTTATTCATTTATTTGAAAGGTAGAGTTACAGAAATAGGGAGAGAGAGAGAGAGAAAGAGAGAGAGAGAGGTCTTCCATCTGCTGGTTCACTCCCCAAATGGCTGCAACAGCCAAGGACTGGACTAGGCCAAAGCCAGGAGCAGGAGCTTCTTCCGGGTCTCCCATGTGGGTGCCGGGGCCCAAGGACTTGGGCCATCTTCCGCTGCTTTGTCAGGCACATTAGCAGAGAGCTGGGTGGGAAGTGGAGCAGCCAGGACTCGAACTGGAGCCCACATGGAATGCAGGCGGCGGCTTTACTCACTGTGCCACAGCACTGGCCCCTCTACTGTTTGCTCACATCCTGTGCATTTCAGGTTCTATGGCGTGGTTTCCCCTACCCCTGCCCTAGACAGGAAGGTCACGGGCACCAGACTTCCTGTCCCCAGGGGATGCTGATAAGGAAAAGAGTCGCCTCCCTAAGCCACCCAGTCCCTGGCACATGGAGGAACCCAGAACGTCCCCCCAGGCGCACTCCCCGGTACCTGGGGTGCTCGTGACCTGCTGTCGTGAGCTTCCCCGTGCTCGGAGAGTCAGAATGACATCTACGCTGCATGCGGGTTCTGCATGAACGTCCCCCCTTTCCCTCCTTTTTGAAAGCGCATCTGTCTGAGCTCTGGTAAGGAAAAGGACCCGTCGTCGCCTTTAAGAGGCGCCAGCACACCTGCAGGCTGGCGGCAGGGCACCTGGCACTGGGGGGAGGGCATTAGTGGGGGCAGCCCGCCAAGCTGAGGAGACCCGAGGTTGTGGGGCCACTGCCCCCTCCTGCAGGTCCTCCTTCCAAAGGGACAGGGACGCTGCGTGTGTTCCCCAAGTGCACACCCCCGCCTCTCCAGGACCCCCTCCTAGTCCAGTGCCCCAAGCAGTGCGCCCAGACCTTACCGCACCCCGGACTCTCCCCGAAATTTAGCCGGATTCTCATCCAACCCCAGAGAGCCCCGGCTTCCTGCAGTGACCACAGGCTAGATGGGACACCCTTTAGAACATTCATTAATTTGAGAGGCAGAGACGGACAGACAGAGCTGCCGCCCACTGGCTCACACCCTAAACGTCTGTAACACCAAGGGCTGGAGCAGGCCAAGGCCGGGAGTCAGGAACTGAACAGCCTGGGTCTCCCACGGGGGCAGCAGGGGCCCAGAGCACTTGAGCCGTCACTGCTGCCTCGCGGACAGCTGTGGGCCAGGAAGGGAAGCCAGGCACTTGCCGTGTGATGTGAGCGGGCCAACTGGCATCTTCACCACTGAGGCAAAGCCCCGCCCCCTCGATGTGATAGGCTGACCCCTGGAGACGTTAGGGGACCTGACATGGGATGGGTCCTGGTGTTAGCTATTTTAAATATGGTCTTCCAAAAGCAGAACCTCCCCCACCCCAGAGGAGCCACAGGAAGAGCTCAGGGAGCCAGGCCACACAGCCCCGGGCCCCAGCATCCTCCACTCACTGCACACGTCACTCCATCTCTGGGCTCAGCGGGTTTCCTAAGCTCCTCCCAGGTATCAGTTCTCGGACTTACCAGGGAGGGAAGGCTCACGGCCGCAGGGAGCTTGGCCAATCCTCAGCCCAACCTGAGTAACTCGAAGCCATGCTGACCCCACTCTGCCACCGCGTCTGTCCCTGCTCTTCCCACCAGCGAGGACCAGCCAGGACAGGTCCTGCTCCCTGGCAGGACTGAGTGGTCTACATGCCATCCGTGCCCCAGTGGAGGGCAGGGAAGGCGGGCAGGAAGGGCCAACACTGGCCTCGGCGAACCCAGCCCCAAGGGTTCTCACAGTGTCAGCCAGGCTGGCCCCCGTGATGACAGGGAGGGGAGGGTCAGACTTCCCACCCTGAGCAAGGCTACAGGTCACACTTTCCATGGAGCTCCCCGCCCCAGCCCCCTCTGGGAAGAGAGAGGACTTGTTCGTCACCAAGGGCGGGACCCTTGCCGCCGGCGGGGGATTGCAAAGAACAGCCTGCTTGGGTTACCATTGTTTGATTTCAACAAACCGCTGGCTGGGCTGCCTTGGAAAAGAACCAGGAGGGAGGCTGGGCTGGCTTCTCTGGGCTGGGCCCCAGGCTCTGTCCAGCCGGGGAGTGCGGCCAGAGGAGCTGTTCTAGGAGAGGAGCTGCTTGGTCCCTGCGGGTCCTTACCTCTTCCTTCCGGAAGAGATGGGTGTCGAGGGGAAGGGCCTCCACTCTCCAACCCCTTGGCCTTGTCCTGGGGCCCAGGTCCAGCCTGCATGGGGAGAGGGTCAGGGCGGAGCTGGCATCCATGGGGGCCTCAAGGTCAAGGCTCCCAAGCAGGAAAGATCAGGGTCAGAGACAGTGGCTGGGCGTTGCAGGGCAGAGACACCACCTTCACAGGGTATGACAAGCAAGCGTGGAGGGTCTGTCCCGCTAGTCTCCTGCCCCTTCTCCCGGCTGAAGGTGGCCGGGACAGACAGGGACAAGCCTGGGGCAGCAGGATCTCTGGCGCAAGTGGCTCCGTGTGAGAGCCGCAGTAGGTGAGCTGCAGCCTGAATGGGAGGAGGCCAGGTGGATTTTGGAAGGGGCAAAGGGGGAGCCAAGGGTTGACTCTCCCCCCAACCCTGTTCTCCCCACTCCAGGGGGCCTCCCACGTTCACCCATCCCCGCCCCCCACCTGAGCACCTCTGGGAGGCCAGGGCAGGGGCTGCACCCAAAAGGGCTTGGAGGACAGGGGGCCAGGGCACAGTTAGGTGTTGGCAGAATCAATTAAGAGCCACGCTAATCACCATCATTAAGGCTATAAAACCCCACACCTAGGGGCCCGCAGGGCTCCCTGGCATGGCCCGAGGCCGTGAGCCGTGGCACGGACCCAGGGGCCCAGCTCCAGTCGCTTTCATCTGAGCCTCTCCCCGTCCTGCACAAACAGTAATTAGCAACCGCCCCCGGAGGGGGGGTGCTCATTATCCCACAGACACTGAGCAGAGGGGAGGGATGGGGGGAGGGAAACTGAGGCTGCCTCAGTAGCCAAAAAACCGCCCGGGGCTCAGGGGCCAAGTCAGCTCGAGGCTGAGGGAGAAACTGCTGCAGAATCGGCGTTCCCCCTAAACCCCCCCAACTCAGGTGGCCTGAAGTTCTGAGTGCCCCAGAGAGGGGACTGGGCCAACGAGGGAGCCCCGAGGGCCCCCAGCCCCTGCCCCCGCTGGGAGCAGACTCTGCAGGCTGATGGTGACTTTGTGCCCAGGAGGGTCCCACTGGGATTCCCCAGAGGTCAGGCGGTCTGGCCAGCCCCTCCAAGCCACCCTCAGCCCTGAGGCACCCACTGCAAACCCCACAGGGGTCCCCCGCTCCCCAGGACCCTGGGCACTGAAGTGTAGTGCCCCCGGAGTGACCCAGGGCCCTGCCTGTCTTCTTCCAGGGTGCTGACTTGAAGAAAGGGAAGATTCAGGGCCAGGTGTTAACAGGTAGGCGCCGACACCGGCACCCCGGGGCCCGCAGCAGGGGCCGATCTGGTGAGGCAGTGCCCTGGTGCGCTTCACCAGGCAAACCCCTCCCGCACCGTCCACCGGGGGCTCTGGTTTCTCCTGCAGCAGCCGGTCCAGCTCGCCACCGGCAGTGGCTCCGTTTTTCAAGAGGATGAAACGGGCAGACTGTCGGCCCCAGGTGGCACGGTTGGCTGGGCCCAGGGCCAGCAAGGGGCTGTCCAGACTGGAGAGCCCTCGCTCCTAACTGGGGTGCCCTCCCCTTCCCCAACTACCCCCCCAGCTCCCCTCCCTCTCAGATCCCCTTCCTGCAAACGGCAGCGTAAGACTGAGCCTCACGGCGCAGGGAGGCAGCCGAACTTGGGGCAGCCGGTGGGTTGGCTCTCACGCCCAGCTCGGCCACTGGCTGTGGGCGTGGCTTAACGCCCAGAGTCCCCATTTCCCCACTGAGATGTGGAGAACGCGTGTAGCCTGGGCCAGAGGCAGGAGGGGGCGCAGTCTCCATCTCCCCTGGGAATAAACCCCCACTGCAGCCAGCCAGTGAGCTCTGACTCCAGACGTGTCCCCCACCCCCGGACTTGCCCTGGTCACCCCTCTCTGGCCCTCAGCGGGCCCGCCACACCAGCCCTCCGCACGCCGCGGCTTCCCACCCCAGGCTCGGACGTCTTTCTCCCCAGTGACAGGGCCTCCAACGCGCCTGGTAGCCCTGGCACCCAGGCCGTGGCACACACCTCGCCCGAGGCTGCACCCAGAACCACGGCGACGCGCACGGCTCCCAGCACAGCCGGCTGAGTTCCCACTGTGAGCTCGCGCACACACTCACACACATCTGCAGGCCCCAACCCTGGGGAAGGATGAATAGGCAGGAATTCCCCTGGCTGCAGGCGCCCTTGTGAGCAAGAGAGCAAAGGAGGGAGGGGGCCACCAACGGCCCCACGGCAGATGCTGCTGCCCCACCACTCCCCAGGAAGGGTCACGGAGAAGCGGGGAAGAGCAGTGGGAAGGGGCAAAGCGACCTTAAGAGGAAGCCTGGCTTCGGTCTGGGCTGGCAAATCCCCCTCTCCCTGTACGTGCCTGGAGGTGGGGTGAGTGAGAGCTGCCCCCTGCCCCCCACCGTTCCCCAGCCTCGCCCAGGGAGAGTGAGGAGGAGGAAGACAGGCCTCTTCCCCAGTGCCCCGAACGCCCAGCTCCTCCGGCTCCCATGATCAAACCTTTGAACCCCGTCCCACCCACCCCCGTAACCACTTCCAGATCCTCCAGGGCCAAGCCAAGAAATCTGGCTTCTTGGACTTCATAAGGAAATGCTAAAATAAATAAATAAATAAATAAATAAATAAATAGAAATCCACTGGCAGACGCACTCCACGGAGGGAGATGGGTTTCTCTGCGGGCAGGAGACAAAAGCAGAGATGGGAGGAAGGCCTGGGAGCTACACGGGCGCCCAGGGCCTGCACGCCAGCCCCAAGGGCTTCCTCCCGCATCACCTCCTCCGCCGCCCCCAAAGCCCCCAAAAATGTACTTCCTAAAGGGAGATACTGCGGTTGAGAGCCTGCCAAAGGCACATCCGGGTGGCCTGTGATGGGTGGGGCCCCACTGGGGGACTGCAGGGAAGTCAGCGGGGAGCATGGCGGGGGGGGGGGGGGGGGGCGGCGGGAGCCGTGCACCCAGCTCTCTTCTGCCCCTGCTCACAGCCTACCAGCCTCCCTCCCCGCCGGTGCACAGTGGCTTCCATCGGTACCAGTTCTTCGTCTACCTCCAAGAAGGAAGGGCCATTTCTCTCCTTCCTAAAGAAAACAAAACTCGAGGTAAGAGCTCCCCAGGTGAGTTCTGGGGGCAGTCCTGCGGTCCCCCCACGTTGGCGAGGACGTCGGCCTGGCAGCCTGGCCTCGGGTGAACCAGAACGAGCAGGCTGAAGGAGACGTTGACTTCTGTGGGGTCTCCCCCGGCCCCGCCCCCAGGAGCAACCGCTACAGACCAAGACAGCAGCATTTAGCTGGGTAGGTCGGTCCCAAAGGGAGCACCTGGAGCCGGGGAGGCAAGCACCCCCAAAACCTCGCCCGGCATGTGCGGGCAGCTACCCCACAACACCCCAGCAGGTTAATTGCACCTGTAATTGAGGCCAATCTGAGCCAGAGGGCCTTGGAATGCCACCGTGCCAGTCTGTCTTCATTGGTCCCTAATTGCTCCCGGGCTATCTCGGTGCTGGGGCAAAGGCATCCCCAGCCACACCCCGCCACCAGCTCCCCCGAGCTGCCCTCCACCTCCTCCTCCGTTCTCTGGACGGGACCCACACCCTGGAGCCTCCCGATGGCTCGTGCAGCCTGCCAGGCCTTGCTCCTCCTGCCCCCTGGGCCACGTGGCCACGGCAGCCCACCACTGGTGACCCCCTGGTGGGGGCCACGTCCCCACCACCACTCTCAGAGACTCAGATCTCTTTCGGGAAAACGGGAAGTAAAGTAAGCCCCATGCACTCCGTCACCTCCCGGTTGCAGGGAAGGGAAAGGGTACATCCCCCAGGCTGCTGGGAAGGTGAGTGGGAGGGCAGGGGCCACCAGCCAGCTGCTCTCGCCCAGTGACCCCGCACAGCTCCAACCACTGGGAAGCTGGCACAGGGAGGGTTACGACTCCAGGGCCCGAGGCCCCAGAACGGCACTGGCTGGGCAGCGGAGGCCTGCAGATGTGTGCCGAGCAGGGGCCGCCAATCACGGAGGGCTCCAGCTGCCCTGGGAGCCGAGTCGGTGCAACCTTTCCACCCGTGAACCCTCCCCAGGTGCCGTCAGGCCCTGCCAATCTGCCAGTCTCCTTAAACAGCTCTGCCAAGGGCATGCTTCTAAGTCTGGAAATAACGAGAGAAAAAAAAAAAAGGTACTGTGCCCAGGCCAGGCGGAACTCACCCAGCGCCCTGGTGCCCGTCTCACCAAGAATGTCAGGCCTGGGCACTCACTGCTCAGCCTACGACGTCCAAACCTGTGAGAGCCTCATGGGACCGGGCAGTGCCTCTGGGTCCTCAGCTGGACCTCAGGGTCACAACACCAAGGTCCCGGGTAGGAGAATGAGCAGTCAGGGCGCCAGTGCTTTCTGGGGCAGGAGGAGAGTAGGGGGAGCATTGGGAGAGGCAGCGAAGGGGGCAAGGGAGCAGAGGAAGCCGTATACCCCCAAGACACTCCCCTCTCTGTGTGCTGCCACGGCTCCTGAGGCCTGCCCACAGCCTGCTTCCAGGCAACGCGGGCCCGAGCGCCCTCCTGGGACACGGAGCCAAGGCACAGGAGTCTGGAATCCATCGCAAATCCCTTTGCATCTTTGCCAACACTGGGGTTCCTTGTGCGCTGTCCTCTGCCCCACTGCAAACCACCCGCCTTGGGTGTCTGTGCAAAACCCAGAACCTGGATCGCGTCTGGCCAGAGCCCGGCTGGCGGCTGTGCCGTCCTGTTGGCGCCCAGGAAATCACCCTCCCAGAGGTGAGCTCCAGCCAAAGGCCAGGCCTGCCATGTGCCTAGCCCTGTGCTAGGGGGGCGTGGAGAGGACAGGATCCCAGGGCATAGGGAATGTTCCCTGCCTTCCAGGAGCTTACCGTTGTCGGCTTTGGAAGCAATGAAATCGCCATGCGGGGCAGCTTGTGATTAAGCATGTAATGGTGTGGTTGTGCACATGAGCAGAGCTGGCCCTCATGCTGCGGACTTGGGGCAGAAGCCCCCGCTTCCGGGAGCTAGGGATTTGACTTTAGGGCAGATCAGTGAGCCTCTCTCTCTCTCTCTCTCTCTCTCTCTCTCTCTCTCTCTCCCCTCCTCTCCCCTCTCTCTGCCTCGCTTTCCTCACCAGGAAAACAAGAGGTCTCCCTACGTGATGGACCAATCTTGGTGGGTTCCATAGGAAGAGAATGGGCTGGGGGCTGGGTCCTGGATAAAAAGGGTAGGGAAACTGTAGGTGCAAAGGGTTTTCTTTTTTTTCTTTTAAATTACTTTATTTGAAAGGCAGAGTTACAGAGAGAGAAGAAGGGAGGGAGAGAGAGGGAGAGAGATCTTCCATCTGCTGGTCCACTCCCCAGACAACCACAATGGGTGGGACTGCACCAGGCTTGAAGCCCAGAGCCTGGAACTCCATCCAGGTCTCCCACATGGATGGCAGGGGCCCAAGCACTTGGGCCGTCTTCCGCTGCTTTCCCAGGCACAGTAGCAGGGAGCCGAATTGGAAGCAGAGCAGCCAGGACGGGAACCCGTGCTCATATGGGATGCCAGCCTCACAGGCAGTGCCTTAACCCACTACACCACAAAGCTGCCTCCAGATTTTTTTTTTTAAGTGAGAAAATAGGGAGGGAAGGAGGAGGTTCTAGAATGCCCGACAGAGGCGTGGCTTTGGGGAGTGGACCATAGGGAGCCAGGAGAGATTGCTCACTGCTGGAGTAACACATGACAGTCTTTAGAGACCCCAGAGTGACAGGACAACAGGGGAACAGGGGCGCCGAGATGGGAGGTGGTGGGGGCCCAGCCTGGCAGGAGGAACCCAGAGCAGCTGCAGAAGCAGGAGGCCTTCCTTGCACAATGGGCTGGCGCTCCCTGCAGCACCCGGATGGTGCCCGGGGACTCCCAGGCTGCACCAACGCTCAGGTGACACCACACGGGGACCTGCCAACGATCACAGGCCCCAAGGCTTGCCGTAGTCTGGTTTTCCCTCCGTGGGAAGGAGCTGTGAGAGAGGGCGCATGCAGCCAGCCCCCGTGCCCGGGGAGAAACGGGCAGCCAGGGAAGACCCTCACCTGAACCCTGCCCCATGCAGGCCCCTTCCCTCCAACAGGCTGAGCACAAGAGAGCTGGGGGCCGGCGCCGCGGCTCACTAGGCTAATCCTCCGCCTTGCGGCGCCGGCACACCGGGTTCTAGTCCTGGTCGGGGTGCCGGATTCTGTCCCGGTTGCCCCTCTTCCAGGCCAGCTCTCTGCTGTGGCCCGGGAGTGCAGTGGAGGATGGCCCAAGTACTTGGGCCCTGCACTCCATGGGAGACCAGGAGAAGTACCTGGCTCCTGCCATTGGATCAGCGTGGTGCGCCGGCCGTAGCGCACCGGCCGCGGCAGCCATTGGAGAGTGAACCAACGGCAAAAGGAAGACCTTTCTCTCTCTCTCTCTCTCTCTCACTGTCCACTCTGCCTGTCAAAAAAAAAAAAAAAAAAAAAAAAAAAGAGAGAGAGAGAGAGAGAGAGCTGGGGATTATCCCAGGGGCACCTGCAGGAGTGTGTGGAGGGAGACGGGGTGACGCTGTTCTGAACTGAGGGGGCAAATCCCTCCCTGGGATTCCTCTCCCAACCGTGGCTTGGGAGAGTGTACATGTGTGAAGACGGATTTGAAAGGTGGGGTGACAGAAAGAGAGACTTTTCCATGCGCTGTTTCACTCCCCAAATGGCCACAACAGCTGGGTCTGGGCCAAGCCAAGCCAGAGCCAGGAACTCCATCCTGGTCTCCCACACAGGTGGCAGGGGCCCAAGCACTTGTGCCATCTTCCGCTGCTTTCCCAGGTGCGTTAGCAGGGAGCTGGCTGGGAAGTGGAGCAGCCGGGCCGGACTCAGGACTCCCATATGGGAGGTCAGTGTTGCAAAGAGCAGCTTAGCCCCCTGTGCCACCATGCCAGCCCCAGCCAATGAGATCTTGACAGCCTGAGTCTCTTTTTTGTGTGGCCGTGGACAAACTCCCACCCGTGTCTGGACTTGGACTTCTATCTCCGCGAGACAAGGCATCAGACCAGCCAGTCTGCAATCGAGTGAGCCCACACGGACGGGCTCCCGACCCCTGCGCTCTCCTGTCCTCTGACTTCTGGACAAATGCAGAACAGCCAGGGAGGCTGGCCCTGTGCACCAAGCCCAGAGAGTGCTGGGTGCAGGCCCCCCAGCAGGCTTCCCACCAGGGTGCCAGACCCACGGACAGGCCTGGGTCGGGGGAGTGCTCAGAGCTGCCCTGCTTCTGGTTTATGGGCTGCCCAACCCCTCTCGGCTACCCTGGCTCCTTCCACTCCGGGCCATCTCCCCACCACACTGGGCAGAACTCGCCAATGCCCTCTGCATTCCCCACCCCCACCCCCACCGTGCGCAGCAGGTGCAGGGCGGGTGCTGAGCGCTGAGCGCATGAGCACTGGAGCAGGGGAGCTGTGCGCTCTGTACTCCTGGAAACACCCAGCAGAGCTGGAGCGCACACACACACACACACACACACACACACTTGGGAACACAAAGAGCCCAGGCAGAGCGGCAGGAGCAGGGGCGACCTCGGAAGCCAGCAGAGCAGACCCTGAGCTGCCGCCTCTGGCCAGGGCTGGCCCCGTTTCCCTGCTGTCTGTCCCAAAAGCCACGCTTTGCATTTCCGGATTTAGAGCCGACCATGACCTTGCGTCAGGCCTGGGATGCACTGGGCGGTGACCTCCTTCCAGGTGAACTGCCCGTCTCACAGCCCCATCCTCACCCTCCCGCCTCCCGCCCCCAAAGCCCCCAGCTGGCTGCCCGGTTTCTCCCAGCTGCCCCCAGGGTTGGGCATCCAGAGATGGGCTTGTAGATTCAGGAGCCAACTGAATGCTACCGAGAGGGATGGCCTGCGAAGGGACACATAGGGACAGAACAGCCCTGTCACACAGGGCCAGAGCCACCCTGCCCCTGCCTGCCCCCTGCTGAGCGCCAGTCCCGGCTCCCTGCCCCTCTCCCCGCGGCCCTGTCACTGTCCCTAGCAACTCACCCCTTCAGCACAGCATCACGGGCACTGTCATCTCCTGCATATTACTAATTCACACACACACACACACAGGCTGCACGTTCTCACACCCCCACGCCCACGAACACACGTCAGCTGCCTCCGACACCTGAGAGGCAGCCACCTCTGGGAGTCGCCTCTTCCACATCCACTGTGTCCCAACCCCAGGCTGGCAGCACCACCTCCCCACCAGCCCCTCTACCTTCATCCCCACGGAGCGAATGAAGGAACCACGAGGCCCAGCTGACCAGGGGAAGTCACTTCCTCCTGACTTCCGGGCAGGGCTCCATGCACCTGTCACCAGCTCTCCCGCGTTCCTTCTCCTGGCGACCCAGGCCTGCAGACTCTGAGATGCAGTGTGAGACAGACACACTGCCTGAAGAAGCCCCCTCCCTGGTGAAGGCCGTGGCTGAAGCGAAACTCCCGGGGAGCTGTGGTCTGTGCCACATCACGCCTTGGCCACCTCACACAGAGGCGGCACAAGCCGGACCTGTGTCCTTCTTGCCTACAAGGGAGGAAATCTGCCTTTTATCCCACATAACAGTCGGGACAGGGTCCCCTGTCCCAGGCAGCCATAGCCACGCCACAAGCACCTGACATCAGCAGCTCTGGATAGGACCACCCACCCACAGGGGCCAGAGAGGAGGGACGGGCAGGGACGTGCCACCCAGTGGGGTTGAGTCTGGCCTGTGGTGGAGCCAAGGGCATGAAATCAGCAGAGCCCCAAGCAGCACTGGCAAATAGGAGGCACTGACACAGGGACCAGGCCTGGAGGGACTGGGGGAAAGCCCGCAGGGCTGGGACAGCGCCCTGTGGAAGGAAGGGGCCCCTCCCACCAGCGCACACACAGACACACACAAACACACAGCTTCCCCGTGCCCTCCCCACCGTGACCTCCCATGGTGGTTCACCTGGCCCAGGCTCGAATCCCCCAGGGCCCAGCCTCTGATCCCCGTGTGGGCTTGTGGCAGGCCGCTCTCTGCTGCCTCAAAGGGCCCACCCACCTGGCAGAGCAGGAGAACTGGGGGTCTGGGGACCGCTCTCCGGTGCCCAGGCCAGGAACTGCCTGGAATGAAGCCAAGCATCCCACCACCCAAAGGTCAGGCAGACGACGAGGGAGAAGGCACAGAGAACCCCCCGACACACACACTTGGCCTGTGTGCACCTGTCACCAGCTCTCCCGGGAACCCAGGCCTGCAGACTTCTGAGCCCCCGGGGTGAGATAGACAAGGCACAGTTACACCCCGGCTGCCCTAGGCCAACTCCAACCAGGCATGGCCACGACTACAGAGACAAGGGCGGCGAAGTGGGAGCTAGACTGGCAGCTGGGAGCCGCCGCTCGTCTCGCCCCTTCCCTGCCGCCGTGGTGGAGGAAGGCGTCCCCGGTGGTCAGGCCTGAAGTCTGCTCTCCGGATCTCTGTAGGACACAGGGGTGCCCCCTGCACCCCTGCCAGCGTCAAGGCGGTCCCGTCCGGCCCCGGAGTTTCTGGAGCCAGCAGCATCAGCCCGTCAGCAAGTATTCCCCACAAGTAATTGGACGCGATGGGAAGAGGACCGTTGAGCTCCTGAGTGGAAGTCTCTGGATATCATTTAAGGCACAAAAAATGAAAGGCTCGGCCCTCCCGCCCACCACCGCCACGACATCATTAATCTCAGCAGAAAGCATCAGCGCTTCTATCACTGCCACCGGCCCGGACGCACCAGACAAATTACAGCCGAGCCGCGCTGTGCCGCCCGCTATTAGGTCGCCCTGGAATTTTTGTGGTTTTTTTTTTTTTCCCCTCCAGGGCCACTGTCCCCTAACAAGAAGCTGCCTCGGCAGAGAAGAGAGCAAGACCGGAGAAGAGCATAGCTCAGGCAGCTGGGTCAGGCGCAGGTTCCCTGCCTGGGGGGATGGGGCGGCTCAGAGCCGGGTGCCCAGGGTCCCCACAGAGACTGCCCCTCGGGGCCGGCGACGCCTGTGGGTGTCCTGGCTGTTCCACTTCCAGGCCAGCTCCCTGCTAGCGGGAAGGCAGTGGAAGATGACCCAAGTGCTTGAGCCCTGCCACCCACATGGGAGACCCAGATGGAGCTTCAGGCTCCTGGCTGTTGTGGCCATCTGGGAAGTGAACCAGCAGATGGAAGCGATAGATAGATAGATAGATAGATAGATAGATAGATAGATAGATAATAGATAGATAGATAGATGTCGCTCTGCCTTTCAAATAAATCTTTAAAAAGAGCAAGGTTCCCACTGCTGGCCAAAGGCTCACTTCCAAGGCCTCACTGGTTGTTAGCACACTGTCAACTGTATTGTATTGGAAACTCGCAGAGGGCAGGAGTGAGAGCAGACAAGGGCCTGGGCTCCCCACAACACACAGACCTGACAGAGGCCCAGGAGGGGTTAAAAGGACCCCCGCACCCCGAGTCTGCGACTCCCCCAGCAAGGCGTATTCTAGCAGAGCAGCCACCCCCCACCGAGTCCCCAGGCCCCTGCGAGGGGGTCGGCAGGACTAGACTGGAGGGAGCATCCCTTTGTCACCTCTGGGAGGCCTGCGGAGCCCTACATGCCTGAGGGGCCTGTCCAGTTGTCCTCAGCCTCCAGACAGGAAGCTAGGAGCAGAGAGCGGCCCTGTCAAGGCCATTCCCAAACATCCCAGCCCTGAATGGGAGTGAGGCGACTGCCGCTGCCCCTGACTCCGCGGGACGGGGACAGCGCCCCTTAGGGTTGTGCAGGGAGCGGCCCATCCCAGCACCCCGCTCTGAGCAGCCCAGCCACTGGGCGGCGTTGGAGACGGGCTCAGCCAGCCTCCTCCTCCTGCTGGGGCCCTGCCCAGCCCCAGCCTGCGTGGGTCCAGGGAAGCAGTGCGGTGGCCGGGGGCACACGCGGCAACACCACCCTCTTCCTGCGTGTCCTGCAGTCCAGGCCAGAGCAGTGCCATGCAGGAAGGGGCTTTCCTCCCTGCGGTGACCACAGAAGCCACAGCTCCCATCTCACCCCACACACCCCCGAGGGCCTGACTCACCCTCTTCCTTCTAGAACTTGCTCAGGGTCAGTTCCTCTTGCCTCTGTGGCAGGAAGCAGTCCGGGGGCCGGGGGTGGGGGTGGAGAGGGGACAGGGCAGGGGCAGGGGGGCAGTGTAAGGAGTCGCAGCCAAGCCAGGGAGGAGGCGGAAGGCTTGGCAGCCGCAGCCCTGGGTCTCAGGAGCCCGAGAACCACAGAGACCTCGGCAGCAGGTCTGGGAGGGAGCCCACGGCCCCCGGGGCACTCAGCTCCTGTTCCTCCCTGCTGTGCTGCAGAGGGGAGCTGGGCTCTGTCAGGCGCAGGGGATTTCTCCCCGCCGGCCTGCCCTGATCTCGTGGTGGGTTTCAATTCCCTCCTTCCCACCCAGCGAGGAAGGCCCCGTGCCCTCGTGCCTGCCACACGCCAGCTCGCCCACGAACACACACACACACACACACACACAAGCATGCTACCCCACCCTGGGCAAGGGGTGAGACCCCAGCCAGCCAGGTCCCTGGCGTCCCTGGCCTCTGATTGGACCCTCAGGTGACCCCGGCCCTTGGCAGTCAGTGCACAGCCGCTAAGTCAGGTGGGATCCGAAGGAACCCCAGGGGGCCATCACCGCCCCCCCCCCCGCCCCCGAGAAGCTCCCTGACCCCGGTGCCCCGTGCTGGGCCTCCATCAGCCCCGCCGTGACCTGGAGAGTGGCAGGGTTCTCCCGGTAGCGCGGAGTGAGGGCGTTGGTGTAGAGCTCCTGACACACAGGAAGCCCTAAGTGGGTGCGTCATTGCCACTGCTGTTACTATTACTTTTAGCACTTGCCTTGTTGCTATTGTTGTTTTGGTTTGGGGATGGAAAACTGTCCCCTCCTTGAAATGCCTGCAGCCCTCCAGGGGGAGGGTAAGTGGAGAGGAGGCATCAGCGACCTGGCATTCTGCCCTGTCGTGAAAGGGGTGATGGGTGCTGACGGGAGGAGCACGGGTGGGGGAGCGAGTGGCGTGCAAGTCCCAGGAGCCTCCGGGCTCCTGCTCTGTGGGCATCAGACACAACGGGTCTCCACTGCCCGCAGCCTACTGACCCCTGCCCAGCTGGGCCCCGGGCAAGGTCCTCCCCAGCCACTCCCTGCACCCAGAGAACAAAAGGACAGAAGCCAAACTCTGCACGCCCCCTAAGAAAAGTAGGTACGCTCCATGCCACGCGTGGGGCACAGCCACACCGACACACCGTTCATTCTGACATTCAGACCCCACTGGGTTCCCTGCGCTTTTTCCTAGCAACCTCCTGCCCCAGGGTGCCTGAGGCCCAGGGTTTGAGAAACAAGAGCGTGGGAATATGCCTCTCACCCCTTCCCCGGGGGCCTCTCCCCAGGGCCGGGCTGTGTGTTCCTTGCCCAGCCTACTCACAGAGCCTACTCACACCTGGCCCAGACCATGTCCCTCTGTGCAACCGTTGTCTTTCCCCTAGTGAGGCCCCTTCCAGTCTGGGTACTGGGTGGGCTTCTCCAGGCCCCACGCCTGGGGGTGTTCCCCCCATGCCTCCAGGAACCTGTCCCAGGAGAAGGAGGGGATCTGGGTCTTGTTGAGGGGATAGCACAGACCGTTGGGCCGATCTCATCTGGGCAGCCGGTATGGCCAGGTGGGCGGGCATCCTCAGAGCCTCGGTCATGGGGTCAGGGAGCATGGGGCGCGTGGAGGGCGTGGGCACAGGAGCCCACCCGCCTGGGCACTTCCTTTGTCATGAGAACAGGGTGGCAGAGCTGTGCTAAATACAGGCCACCGGGGAGGGAGACCCAAGGGGTCCTGGACTCAGCCTGGGCCCCGTCCCGGGGCCCCTGCATCCAGGAGCCAGACACACTGCCCACCTCGGCCCGGTGGCCAAGCTTGTCAGGTGCCGTCTCCACCGCCCCGGAGCTGGCCGCCCTCCCGGGGCCCCCCGCCCCTGCCTGCCCTCTCACCGCCCGCCCGCCTCCCCATTGTCGGTTTGTCCTTCCAGCCTCTTGGAAAATGGACATCTTCCTGAACCGTTACCACCTGAATGAACCGGAAGCAAGCACCCAGTTCATGACCCAGAACTACCAAGATTCGCCCAGGTTCCAGGCTCCGGGCAGCGACAAGGCCAAGGACAGACGCAACTAGAGAGGACTGCCTGCCTGCCTGCCTGCCAGACCGCCGGGGTCACCTAACAGCCACGAGTCCATGCCGCCCACGCCCACCACCTATGGCCTGGCTGTGGGAGCCCCTCTGGGTACGGAACCCTTCTCCTCCTGATTAAAAACAACGAAAATCATCCAGGCCCTGGTGTCTTGTTTCCCATCCTCTTTCAGAGAGCCAGCCAGAGGAAGCCGATCGGCACCGGGGTTGGGGATTTTGCTGGGGGTGGGGCACGGAGGAGCAGGAGGTGGGGCTCCGGGGCCTGAGCTGCAGCCAGGCACTGTCCGTCTTGGGCTGGGGTGCTGGGCCAGGGGGCAGCTGCTTGATCCTACGGCCACCCCCAGCTTCCACCTTCGACCCCATTTGTGACCACTGGCACCGGCTCCGTGCCTGGCCCCGGCTGGGTCTGGGGGTACGATGGGTGGACGGATGGAGGGAAACATTGAGGCTCAGGGAAGGCCTCGGGACCTCAGGGCTGGAAAGGGGGGGATGGCGACGGGTAACAGTAGGAGTAGTAACAGGAGCAGAGTGCATGCCGGATGCCCCGTGCACACACATACATACACATACATATACCTACATATACATATACACACATTCACATACATATACACATATACACACATACACACACATTCACATATACACACATACACATGTACACACATTCACATACATATACACATACATTCACATATACACACATACACATGTACACACATTCACATACATATACACACACATTCACATATACACACATACACATGTACACACATTCACATACATATACACACATACACACACATACATACACACATACACACATACATACACACGTACACATACATATACACATATACACACGTTCACATACACACATAAACATTCACACATACATACATACACATTCACATATACACACATACACACATACACATACACCTAAAAACACATTCACATACATACATACATACATACATTCACATATACACACATTCACATACACACATTCACATATACACACATACACATACATACACATTCACATACACACATATACACACATGCACATACATACATACACACATATACATACATACACACGTACATACATATACATACATTCACATACACACATATACACACATTCACATACACACATATACACATACACACATATTTATACACATATTCACACATATACACATATTCACACACATATACACACATTCACATACACACCATATGCACATATACACACATTCACATATGCACATATATGCACATACACATATACATATATACACATTCACATACACACATACACACACATATACACACATTCACACATATACACACATTCACACATATACACACATTCACATTCACGTGCACACACATACACACGCATACACCCACCCACACATACATACACGCATTGATGTACACATACATGCATACACCCATACACACATGTACACACACAGATATATACACATACATACACACGCACACAACCATACACACATACATGCATGTACATATATACACATGCATATACGCATATACACACATTCATACACACATATACACATATACACGCACATACACATACACATGCACACTCATACACACATACACGCACACAACACACATTCACACACATATATACACATACATACACACATATACACATACTCACATACACACACATTCACACACATATACACATGCACACATACACATACTCACATACCCACACATATACACACATTCACACAAATATACACATGCACACATACACACATACACATACTCACATACCCACACATATACACATACACATACCCACACATGTACACGCACACACACACACACACACACAGGAGCCGCTGTGCCTGGCTCCAGCATGCACGGCCTTCCCCCAGGAAGTGAAAGGCCGGGAATGCGGCTAAGATGAAATAAGCTGGGTGAGGAGGAAGAGGCCAGACCACGCCAGCCCTCGGAGCCACGTCCACCGAGCGCCGGGAAATCACCGAGCGTCCAGCCAGCGGGAGGGGCAGGTGTGGGTCTGCAGGGGAGGGCTCTGCGGGCTCTGTGGCACCCCGCTTCCCCCTGCGCCCTCTGGAGGCCCCCGCTTTTCCCCCAAGGACCCCTGGAGAGGCCGCTCCTCCCGTCTCACTCTCAAAGCCCACCCCCCACGCCAGTCCTCAGAGCCTGCTTCCACTCAGCCCCTTCAGCGCAATTTCCCTCCAACACCCCCTCCTCGGCTAGGACGCGGCCACCTGGGGGACTCACACGCAAGGTGCTTTGAGATGCCCGGATGAAAGCAGCAGGCTTTGGCAGGACCCGGGTTATAGCCTTCTTAGGGGCAGGCCGGGGCCAGGCACGGAGCCGGTGCCAGTGGTCACAAATGGTGTCGAAGGTAGAAGCTGGGGGCGGCCGTAGGATCAAGCAGCTGCCCCCTGGCCCAGCACCCCAGCCCAAGACAGACGTGCTGAAGACAGAGGGGCCCTGGCCAGCCTTCCAGCCCAGCTGAGCGACTTGTAACCACTCCAACAGTTTTGGTGGTGGGGATGGAAAGAATGCAATGGGCACGGGAGAATTTGTGAATAGCCAGGGAATCGGATGATACCCCACCCCCAGCCCCGCTCCCACCAACACCCTCCCATTGATAGGTTTGGGTGTCCAGATGATCGGCACCAAATGTTTGGGTCCTGGAAAGGCATCTGGGGGCCAGCATTGTCACGTAGCGAGTTAAGATGCCGCCTGCATCCCATCTCGGAGCCAAGTTGAAAGCCCAGCTGCTCAGCTTCCAATGCAGCTTCCCGCTAATGCACTTGGGAAGGCAGTGGATCAAGGCCAAAGTGCTTGGGCATCTGCCACCCGTTTGGAGACCCAGATGGAGTTCTGGGCTCCTGGCTTCAGCCAGGGCCAGCCCCAGCATTTGGGGTACGCACCAGGGAATGGAAGATATTCTCTCTCTCTCTCTCTCTCTCTGTCTCTCTCTGCCACTCTGCTTTTCAAATAAGTAAGTCTTTTTTTAAAGATTTATTTACTTATTGTAAAGGCAGAGTTACAGAGAGGCAGAAACAGAGAGAGTGAGAGAGGGAGAGAGGGAGAGAGGGAGAGAGGGAGAGAGAGAGAGGGAGAGAGGGAGAAAGGGAGAGAAGGAGGTCTTCCATCCACTGGTTCACTCCCCAGATGGCCACAATGGCCAGAGCTGCGCCGATCCAGAGCCAGGAGCTTCTTCCAGGTCTCCCATGTGGGTGCAGGGGCCCAAGCATCTGGGCCATCTTCCACTGCTTTCCCAGGCCATAGCAGAGAGCCGGATTGGAAGTGGAGCAGCCAGGACTTGAACCAGCACCCATATGGGATGCTGGCACTGCAGACGGCAGCTTTACCACTATGTCACAGCGCTGACCCCAGTAAATCTTCCTTTAAAAGAAGGAAATAGGGACTGGTGCTCTCTGCTATGGCCTGGGAAAGCAGTGGAGGATGAGCCAAGTGCTTGGGCCCCTGCACGCACATGGGAGACCTGGAAGAAGCTCCTGGCTCCTGGCTTCAGATCAGCGCAGCTCTGACTGTTACAGTCATTTGTAGAGTGAACCAGCAGATGGAAGACCTCTATCTCTCTCTGCGTCTGCCTCTGCCTCTCTCTAACTCTACCTTTCATATAAATAAATCAATCTTAAAAAAAAAGAAAGAAAGAAAGAAAGAAAGGCATTTGGTGCCACTCAGGACAAAAGGAAACCCAGAAAGTGGGAGCTACTGAACCCCCCTCCCCCACACACGCACGTGCACACTCCCTCCTGCCCTACCAGGCAGGCTGCCCCACGGAGCTCTAACAAGAGGCAAAAGTCCGATTGCGGTGTGGTGGACGGAGCCTCCGAGGGGACCTCTCCCCCAGCTCCTGCACCACCAGTGTAATTGGCAGCTCCGGTCGGGGCCCAGGCCAGGATAAACAGAAGGTCAGCTTCCTAGAGCCGCCCCAAGCGGAGACACATCCCCCCCCTTCTGCTTTTAATTCTTTGTGGCCAGCATGTTTATTTTGGGTGAGGAAAAAAAATCGGATGTTTATCCTTCGAGGAAATTATCGGCTGGCTTGCTCCCCCCGCCCCGCCGCCACCTCCCCCCGCCCGCCTTTCTTTCACCCCTGTCTTTTTGAGCTTTGGATGCTTTGAGTCCACAATGGCCAGAGAAACCACCCCCTACGCGTGCGCGCACACACACACACACACACATCCCCTCCTGGCCCCAAAATGTGGGAAAAGAACAAAGCTGGCCCAGGCAGGAGGCCCCTGGAAGCCACAGTGGTGGTCACGGTGGCAGACAGGGGAAACATCTCGTGGGACCTTGGGGGAACCCACCCTCGATACAGCCTGCTGGGCCTCTCACCTCTTTGCTTCTCACTCCCTCCTGCAGGAGGAAACAAGATAAAAAAAAAAATGCTTTGAGATTGCTAACGGAGTAGCCAAGAAAAATACTTGAGGTCTGACGCGATTATTCTCTCATCACCATTCCCATATACCGTGTATGGAGCTCTGTCTGTGTACCAGGCACCGTGCCACACACGTAGCGCGCTGTATCTCATTGAACACAACCCCACTGGCTTCACAGCGTCCCCGGAGGCCTTCCGGCCTGTCTCTCCTCCGATTGTCACAATAACCTGACAACGCAGACCGTGTGTTCTTGCTGCCTGGGTGAGGTCAGATTCCCTACTGAACCTGCTCCCAGCGCCATAATGAGCAGTGGTGGAATCTGGTGTTAGCACGAGCCTTCTCACAAACAGTGGTTAGAGGCCAGCAGGCTATAGGAAATAAAGGCCAGCTCGTTTATGCAGCCAGCAGCTGGGATGGGTCAGAGGGAAAGCTGGAAGTTCAGAAGAACTGAAGGTGCTAGCCATCCCAAACCGAATGGGATTTGTGGGAAGGGCCAAGGGTTCCTAGAGACCGAAGTCAATAGCCTGGCCCAGCCCAGCGCCACAGCCTCATCTGTTTCCCATCCTGGGATCCATGGAAGCACCCCTCCCCCACCCCTCCACACCTGTATGGTAACTGCTCTTAGGTAAGGAAGAGAGGTGGAAAGGGAGGGAAAGTTACTTAGGAATACTCAGTGTGGATGATGATGGTGGTGGTGGTGGTGATGGTAGTGATGGTGGTGGTGATGGTGATGGTGGTGGTGATGGGGACAATAGTAGTGAGGATAGTGGTGATGGTGGTGGTGGTAATGATGGTGGTGGTGATGGTGGTGGTGGTGGTGGTGATAGTGGTGGTGGTGATGGGGATGATAGTAGTGAGGATGGTGGTGGTGGTGGTGGTGATGGTGGTGGTGACAACAATAGTGGTCAGGATAGTGGTGGTGATGGTGACGACAGTAGTGAGCATGGTGGTGGTGATGGTGGTGGTGGTGTGGTGGTGACAGTAGTGGTCAGGATAGTGGTGGTAATGGTGGTGATGGGGTGATGGTGGTGGTGGTGGTGACAGCAGTGGTCAGGATAGTGGTGGTGGTGGTGG
Source organism: Oryctolagus cuniculus (assembly GCF_964237555.1). Lineage (NCBI taxonomy): Eukaryota > Metazoa > Chordata > Mammalia > Lagomorpha > Leporidae > Oryctolagus > Oryctolagus cuniculus. Next base: position 633,399 of record NC_091439.1, read on the forward strand.
TGACAATAGTGGTCAAGATAGTGGTGATGGTGGTGGTGATGGTGACAACAGTAGTGAGCATGGTGGTGGTGATTGTGGTGATGGTGATGGTGGTAGTGATGATAGTGATCAGGATAGTGGTGATGGTGGTGGTGGTGATGGTGGTGACAATAGTGGGGGTGGTGGTGGTGGTGGTGACAGTGGTGGTCAGGATGGTGGTGGTGGTGGTGGTGGATTTGATAATGATGCTGGTGTTGGTGATGGTTATGGTGATAGTGAGGGTGATGATGGTGATGATGCTGATGGTGGGGATGACGATGGTGCTGATCATGATGAAGGGTCAGCTGAGTAGCCCAGGATGAAAAGGAAGCCTCATCTACGCATTGGGGGTGTAGTTTTGAAAACACAGATTTTCCTACCTAGCAGATATAAATTCAAACACAATTGCTGTCATCTGATAGCCCTAGGACTTGGAGCAACTTACGTAAATGTTCTGGACTTGTGTTTCATTGAAAACAAACAATACAATGGGAAAAAGCGGGAACCAGTGCCTTCCTTCCAAGATTTGTTGCGATGGTTCAACGCGATGTCAGGAGAGGCAGCAACACAATGCCTGCGGGACAGGCCGCTCGGTACATGTGTTTTTCCTCTCCCTCCCTGCCTCCACCTCACCTGTTCTCCCAGCTCCAGCCGGAGCCAGCCACGGGGGCTAGGGTAGTGGTAAAGAACCCTTTCTCCAGGTTCAAACTCCTTTCTAAGAGATCCATCAGACCCTCAGCAGCCCCAGGGGAAGGACCAAACACCACGGGAGCCTCAAGCCCGAGCCCAGAAAACCCCTCCCAAGCTAAGCAAAACATGGGGAAGCTTGGATCAGAAAAGACAACCCCGTTCCTTAGCAACTAGCAAGCATTTCCCCGTAGAGACAAAGACCCTTCACTCACAAGGCTCCCTGCCCCCAGCCGCTCTGAGGCCTGGGCCCCTGTGGATCTTGGGAGAGGAGGAACAGGAGGGGGCACAGCTGTCTCCTCTCCGAGCACCAACTTGGAGCACCAGGTCCAAGTCGTCCTGCCTGGCGCTGAGAGGACATTTGAAAGGGAAAAAGCCAAGTGTTACTGTAGAAAGAGACGGAGCCTGAGTTGGGGAGAGCAATGCAGGTGAGAGTGCTGCCCACCAGGAGTTGAGAGGTGGGTGCGGGACCAGCCCAGCCACCCACTGCTGTGTGTGCCAGGATGAGTGAGCCTCCTTCTCTGGGCCTCAGGCCTCTCATCTATAAGCTAGTTTTGGATGGGTGTCCTCCGAGGCCCCCTCCAGCTGCGTGTTCCTTGGGTGAATGGCTTTGTCGGGGTCGGGGAGCTTGCCGGAGTGAGACACCCTCCCTCTGGCTGCGAGTGAGCGGAAGCCACCTGGACTGGGTAGAACCAGCACTGTCCCAATCAAGAATGCTAAAAAGAGGCTGGTGCGACGGCTCACTAGGCTAATCCTCCGCCTGAGGCACCGGCACACCAGGTTCTAGTCCCAGTCGGGGCACCAGATTCTGTCCCAGTTGTCCCTCTTCCAGTCCAGCTCTCTGCTGTGGCCCGGGAGGGCAGTGGAGGATGGCCCAAGTGCTTAGGCCCTGCACCTGCATGGGAGACCAGGAAGAAGCACCTGGCTCCTGGCTTTGGATCGGCGCAGCGCTGGCCATAGCAGCCATTTGGAGAGTGAACCAATGGAAGGAAGACCTTTTTCTCTGTCTCTCTCTCACTGTCTAACTCTTCCTGTCAAAAAAAAAAAAAAAAAAAAAAAAAAAAAGAATTGCTAAAGAGCTGAGCGGGTTTGGCTGCAGGAGCCAGAACACCCCTGGGTGGGGCGGGGCGGGGCGGGATTGGGGGTTGATCCGCATTACAGAGGAACTTACAAGGTGGGGAGCTGAAGACTGGGGTTTCTCAGGAGCCGCTGCCAGTTCACGCTCCCCAGACCCCAACCAGCAGAAACCCACGCAGGGACCCTCAGCACCCCCGGGGGATGGAGTGGGCGGGACACCCGGGACACCCGGCACCCACTCTGCTCCTCGTGGGCCAGAGCTTGGCGAAAGTCAGCCGGGCAGTGGGTAGAAAGCCAAAGGGAAAGAGGCTGACCCTGCCAGAGAGGCAGGAGCAGCGAGAAAGGCCGGGAGGTGGGACTTGCACTTGCAGTCTCGCGACAGCGGCAACAAACAGGACAAGTGCACCTCCTTTAGGGCCCAGGCATCCCAGGAACCCAACGCCCTCCGCCTACCACCGTCACCATCCCCCTCGGAGCCACAACCACATCCAGACACAGCGGGACGCACACATCCCCATTCAGACCCAGGCAGGAGTCAGGAGTCGCGAGGCTGAGCGGCCCACGGGAGCGGCCAGGCTAACAGGCCAGTGGGGAGGGCATTCCAGGCTGGGAGGGGGTGTGGCTGCCCCGGGGGGCGAGGGGCTTGGGGAGAAAGGCCAGATACAAGGGTGCTCCCGCTGGCACGCTACGGTCCAGCATCTGTCCGCACGGACACCGTCACTCCCACCCTGACCTCACCTGTCCTCCTTCCCCGCTCCCCAAGAGCCAGGCCTCGGCAAACAATGCACGCACCCATTCCCACGTGCCTCTGTTGTATGCAACCTTCCTGTGTGCACACGCACACACACACTGTAAATACAGCAGCCCACGCAAAATCACATGGTGTACGCACCCGCTAGACACGCCGGGGTGTCAACTCTGCCAAGTTCCTTCTAGACATCCATGCAAGCTGTGTCGGCACGCACTGTGCAACCCCTGCAAACGAGAGACCATGGCGGCAGCATGCACACGCCAGCCCCATACCGCACGCCACCGACACGGGGAGACACACGCCCGCACCGGGACCAGATGTGGCCTAGCCTCCATTCTCACTCTGTAGTCTCCAGGCGCTGCACGAGGAGTCGGGGTGGCAGCAGAGGAGGCTGCTTGTGTGTGGTTTTAGGGGAGTTTCAGGGGGAGGGAAGACAGGCAGAGGTGAAGAAGAGGAGGTTCCGGCAGGAGAAGGGAGCCAGCTTTCCCCCGAGGCCCACGAGGAAGGCACCCAGACACATGCCCATCCTCCCAGTGGCCCTACCTCTGGCCCCTTGGCCGCCCGCTGGGCCCACTGCCAGCCAGAGAAAGGAAAAGCTAAAAGCGGCCGGTCTGAGCTGCTAAATCGGACCTCTTGGCAGAGCGGGGAAACCCATCCGTTCCCTGGGGAAGTGGCCGAGCCCAGGCAGCCACAGGCCCCTGGGCTCCTACTCCATGGAACAAAAAGTTGCTCAAATAGATCTGACGCTTTGTTTGCGAGCCCAAAATACCCTGTGGTGGCCTCCGGAAGTGTGACCGCGGAGGGAAGTGGGGCGAGAGAGGGGAGGCTAGCTCGAGTTTCCACTGCGGCGACTTTTTCTTTCATTTGGGGTCTAGAAGAAGTGTTCTCGCTGCCCCGAGAGAGGGGCTGCGGCTCTGAGATGCGGGGCTGGGGTGCCCACAGCCACCGTCGTCCCGCTGCCCGCCCCGGGCCACCGCCTACCGCAGCCAGGCGGCCTCTGAAAACCCTGACCTCAGGCTGGCACCGCCAGAATTTCACCTCCGGCCACCTGGTGGCAGGGCGGGAAAGCAGACAGGGAGAAGAGGGGCCGAGGGGCAGGTGACAGCCCCATAAGAGGCCACACTCTGCCTGGCAGACCCTGGCACACTTCGGTTTTCCGCAAGGGTGCCCGTACACCAACTGCTTCAAAGGACAGAGAATTCAGCCAGGCTGGACTGAAGCACAGGCCCACGTGTCCCGCTTCCGCACGAGACCACCTCGGCGGTGCCCCCGCTATAGCTCTGAAAGGCAGGGGCCGGCCGAGAATTTCTAGGGCAGACGGGATCTCCGCGCCCCTGCCCCATCCCACGCCTCGTCCCACCTCCTGTGCGCCTATGCGTGCAGCATCCGCACCTAGAACGCCCAGAATGCAAGCGTCCACACCACATAGCCCCTGTGTCAGTCAACACAGGAGACGCCCAACCAATAATCATCAAATATTGGGAAAGAGCCTGGAGCGGAGGGGAGGCCTGCCTGCCACGTGCCAGACCCAGGGGAGGGATGCAGGGTGGCCTCGATCCCCGCCCTTTTTGGAGGCTGGCGGGAGGCAGGCTCTGGCCAAAGGCTCACACTGGGGAGAGGTGTTCCGGGGTCACCTGCGAGGGGGCATCAGCCGTGGGCGGGAAGGCTTTGCTGGGTGCCCGTGGCTGCCCCGTGGGGGTTAATTAACTCTGCCAAGACCCAGCGCCTGCCCTGCCCTCTCCGAGGTCCCTATCGTAGAGAGCTTGGCCCCTTGGCACCGGCAACCCCCCCGGGGCTGTAACCCATGGCCCCGAGGAGGGGCCTGTGACCCCTACTGCAGTTCAGAGGCGGCTGCGTGGCCTGCCTGGTCCCTGGCTGCTATTTACTGGCTTTTAATGACGGCGGGATAATCATCCTAATGAAAAACTCCCTCGGGGCTCGGGGCAGCCAGACTGTGAGGAGGAAACCAGGAGGCATTTCAGAGCCGCCGGTGAGTCACGCTGAGTGGCTGAGTGTGCGTGGAGCCGGCCTCCGCCGGGCGGGCGCGCAGCACTCCCTGCGCCCCGCCAGCCCTGCAGCCAGGGGTGCACTGTGAGGTCGACCCCCCCCCCGGACCCGGGGAAGCCCAGCTCCCCTGTGCCCAAGACACCCGCTGACCCGACTCTCCCAGCGCCCCCCACCCCCGATTCATGACCTTGGCTCCTGGGCTTTGGAGAGGCCACGCCCTGGAGTGCTGTGTTTGCGAAGATTCCAGGCCAGCACTGTGGCATAACGGGTTAAGCCACCGTCTGCAGTGCCAGCATCCCATTTGGAGGCCAGATGGAGTCCCGGCTGCCCCTCTTCCAATCCAGCTCCCTGCTAATGGGCCTGGGCAAGCAGCGAAGGAGGGTCCAAGTGCTCGGGCCCCTGCACTCCCGTGGGAGACCCAGATGAAGTTCTTGGCTCCTGGCTTCAGCCTGGCCCAGCCCTGGCTGTTGCGGCCATTTAGGAAGTGAACTGGCAGTTAAAAAGATCTCTATCTCTCCTCACTCTCTCCTTAACTCTGCCTTTCAAATAAATAAAATAAATCTTTTTTTTTTTTAAAGAAGAAGATTCCAGGTCTGCTGGACTCTAATGGACTGTCACTCAGCCACTGCCTCAGTTTCCCCTACTGAGTGGCATAGCTCAAGATTCTCCACTCCACCCTCCCTTCCCCCCCATACCCTGCCCTCGGGTGGCGGGAGTATTAATTACAGTTTGCTCTTGACTTTGAAGATAAAAAATACCAAGGATCATTACCGCTCAATTAACGGGGCCATTACCACTTGAGTTTATGTCTGATTAACCCAGCCCCTGCCTGCAACCAGGGACCCGCGCTGCCCCTGTGCCCTCTCCTCAGACTCCCCGGGGCCCCTTCTTCCTCCTGGATTGTAACCCACCGTGCCCTGTTCCCGCTCGTGGCACAAGGAATGGGGCCTGCTGAGTGTGCCTCACACGCCCCCTTGGGTAAGCAGGTCCTGAGCTCCCCCGTGAGCCAGCGGCTGGCGGTGAAGTTCACAGACCCAAGCCCTTGCCCTCCTGGAGTTCACGAGCTGCTGAATACCCAGGGCTCCCTGCTGTGCCCGCCTTTCCCTCTGGGTTTCCCTGTTCATCCAGGCCACAAACAACAGGGCCTAAGCCACTCACCCTAGCGTGTTCCGGAAGCACAGTGCTACCGAGTTCTGATTTCAGAGTGAAGAGGAGGGGGGACTCACAGCTCCTTGCCTGGGACCCCCTGGCCCTCTGCTCCTGACTCGGTCTCAGCCCCTCCTGGAGGCATCAGGCCTCCCCCTTGCCCTCAACAACTCCCTCCTCCCAGCCTGCAGTGGGCCCCGACCTACTGAACTCCCGCAGGACATTTTCCCGCCTAACACGCCATCATGGCTCCCGGAGCCTTGTCCTGCACTTGGCCTTAAACTGCCTATTTCCAAAAGCAGGAGTCTACCTAATCTCAAGTCTGTTTCCTTCTCCCAGGAGTGCACAGAAGTGCCCGGTAGGTGTCGATCCCACTGAGAGGAAAGAGCTAATCCCCAGCTGCAGGGGCCCCACTCCAAAAGGAACCGTGATGTGCCGCTAGGATCCCATTCGGAGCAGTGCCGGTTCGCGTCCCGGCTGCTCCAGTGCTTTGCTTCCAATGCAACTTCCTGCTGATGACCCGGAAGGCAGCAGAAGCTGGCCGAGTGCTTGGGAGATCCAGATGGAGTCCCTGGCTCTTGGCTTCAGCCTGGCCCAGGCTCGGCTGTTGTGGCCATCTGGGGCGTAAGCCAGGAGATGGAAGATATATATCTGTGTGTGTGTGTGTGTGTGTGTGCGCGTATCACTCTGCCTTTCAAATAAATAATTTTTTTACAGAAAGCAGCTCTGGTGAACAAGAGTTTACAGTGAGGGCGAGGTGGGCACGTGTGTCTAGGAATACAACAGGAGGTCCATTTGAGCATCACCGACTTGCTCGTTTGGATTGGATCAACAAGCCCTCGATGAGCACCTGCTGGAGATGGCGCGGTGCTAAGTGCTGGGAAGACAGAGATGAGCAAGATCTTTCAGCAACTTTCTGAGCCGTCCCAGGGCCAACGACTTGTGAACAACCCAAAGACCCCTGCAGTGGCTAAGGCAGACCAGTGAAGGCCCTCGCCCTCCACCCATGTGCCTGAGCCCTGCACGGGGCTGCTGCCATCCTCCTGGGGCGGTGGGCCCGCTTGCAGGCCTCCAGGGTGTTCCCCAGCCCTCGGGGTGACGGGAGGGGGCTGGAGGAAGCCTCAATCCTGTCCTGCCGAGGCTGGACAAAGAGTTTATTTCCCAGGGGAGTCCCTCTTGTGCTGTGTGGTGCAAGAAGGTGCACAGACAGTCCAGGGGCCGGAGCTCTGGGCCCCAAAGTGTCACCAACTGCTCCTCCCTTGACCCAGGTTCTGGGCTACATGGAGGAAACCAAAACACCTGGCTTCAACCCCACAGCAGCAGGGTAGGAGCCGAGGGGCTCCTTGTTTTCAGCTGAGGCTGGAAGTGGATAAGACAATGAGGGAGTGCAATTCACTCTGGTTCCCTGAAGGTTTTCGTACAGGGAGGGAAGGGACCTACCGGCCCTCGGGCTCAGCATCTGTTCCACGGGCGAAGCCTGCACCCAGCAACACAACAGTTACCAAGCAAGCAATGGAGGTGAGAACTCTCCTCTCTCCCCTCTCCCCCCTCCCCTTTTCTATCACTCCTTCTTTATGCCCCACCCCCCACCTCCCGGCCACCTCCCCCTTGGTCCCCACACACTCAGGGCTTTTCTGGTTCATTTCAAATCACAAAGTTCCTCTTTCCAAAGAGCCTCACCCACTGAGAGCCCTTTCTGCAGAGATACCCACCGCTCTGTGCTGCCAGGGGCTGTCCCACGGTGGCCCCCGGGGGAGCGACGGGTACTCAGAGCACATGACACCACTTACCCTCTGTGGCACCCTGGGCTCCATGACAAACGCTGGCCCCAACCCATTCTCCTTGCTCTCTGAGGAGCCCCAGCCCAAACCCCGCAGAGGGGACTCCGGCCCATGTCTCCCCCAGTGCTTTGGGCAGTGGGCCCAGAACTCGTGGGCTAACAGAGCTGGAAGGAACAGAGAGGAAGGTGATGCAGTCCAACCCCTTTCTCAAGGCCAAGGGCCTGGCGCAAAGTCATAGATCCATTACGGCAGGGCCCAGGACTCCTGCCCCCAGGCCAGCACTGGTCTAGATATTTCCCCCAGCACTACAGTTTCTCAAGTCTCCCCTTCCTCCACCCTCCAGCCAGCATGGGACTTGTTTCTCAGCAGGGGTCTCCCAGACAAGCCACCTGGGCCCGCAGGTGCTTCTCTGGACTGGGATTTCCGCACGGCCTCCAGCGTCCCCTTGAAGCTGCTGAAAGCATGACCAGAAACACCCTGAGTTCATTTGGATTGGATACACACAAGCGCTTAAAATCAAAGTGCTGGGGACGGGTGCTGTGGCATAGCAGGTAAAGCCACTGCCAGAGCGGCCAGCAGCCCTTATGGGTGCCAGTTCCTGTCCCGGCTCCTCCACTTCCCATCCAGCTCCCTGCTAATGGCCTGGGAAAGGAAATGAAGGTGGCCCAAGCACACACATGGGAGACCCAGAAGAAGCTCCTGGCTCCTGTCTTCCATCTATCCCAGGCCTGGCCATTGCAACCATCTGGAGAGTGAACCAGCAGATGGAAGATCTCCCTCTCTCTCCCTCTCTCTGCCTCTCCCTCTCTCTCTCTTTCTCTCTCCCTACCTCCCTCCTCCCCACCAAACACATACATAATTTTTTTATGAAAGTATGTGACGGGCTGGCATAGTGGGTAAAGCCACCACCTGCAGTGCCAGCATCCCATATGGACGCTGGTTCGAGACCCGGCTGCTCCATTTCCGATCCAGCTCTCTGCTGTGGCTTGGGAAAGCAGTAGAAGATGGCCTAAGTCCTTGGGCCCCTGCACCTGCATAGGAGACCTGGAAGAAGCTCCTGGCTCCTGGCTTCTGGCTTCGGATCAGCACAGCTCCGGCTGTTGCAGCCAATTGGGGAGTGAACCAATAGAAGGAAGACCTCTTTCTCTCTCTCTCTCTGCCTCTCCTTCTCTCTGTGTGTAACTGTGACTTTCAAGTAAAATAAATAAATCTTAAAAAAAAAAAAAGTGTATGAGTGGCTTAGAGAGGATCCTGTGGCCTCTGGGACAATCTAGGGAAGTGGGCTGGCACCAGGAGGCACAGCTGCCAGCACACCTGCTGATGGGCCCAGGCAGAGGTGCAGTAGCACTGACCTCTCCGAGAATGGCCAGGGCTCCCTCTACCCCCGAGGCAGTGCTGGGGCCCAGTATTCAAGCATGCCTTTCTTCTACTTGTTGCTTTCTCTACGGGTTTTATCCCGAGGCATCCTGTCACCCACATCTCTCTCTTTAAAAAAACAGATTGTGTATTTGAAAGGCAGAGTTACACTGAGAGATGGAGAGATGAGAGAGAAAGATCTTCCATCTGCTGGTTCACTCCCCAAATGGCTGTAATGGCCAGGGCTGGGCCAGGCCGAAGCCAGGAGTCTGGAATGCCACTCAGGTCTCCCACGTGGGTGCAGGCACCCAAGCACTTGGACCATCTTCTGCTGCTTTCCCAGGCCCATTAGGAGCTGGATCAGCAAGAGGAACAGCCAGGACTCTAACGGGCACTCATATAGGATGCTGGCATCATTAACCCGCTGTGCCACAACACGGGCCTCTCTCACCCACATCTCATTTCTTTCCCCGGCACAGCCATGAAGGGACAGAGGATGAAATTGAGAACCATCAATCCAGAGTCGCGCAGGGTGCGTTCACTGTCCGATCAGCTACTTTGTAGTCCAGACACCTCCAGAAACCTATTCAGCCTCTACACACCAGGTCAGATCTTCTAATTGTTTACTTATTATTTATTTGAAAGGCCAAGAACCAGAGAGAGAGAGAGGTCTTCCGTTAGCTGCTTCATTCCCTAAATGTCCATAACACTCAGGGCCTGGGCCAAGCCAAGGCCAGGAGCCAGGAGCTCAATCCAGGTCTCCCAAGGAGGTGGCAAGAACCCAAGGATTTGAGCCATCAGTGCTGCCTCCCAGGGTGCATGGGCATAGGAGACTGGAGTCAGAAGTTGTGCTGGGACTTGAAGCCAGGCACTACCATAGGGGATGCGGGTATCTCAGATGGTCTAACTGTGCAGCACACACCAGTCCCTTAAAAAAAAAGTGTCCCAGGGCCTGGGCAGGACAGGCATTAGACATCTGTTGCCTCCACCTTCTGTGGCTACAGCCTGGAAGCGTTGCAAGTCATGGCCTCCTCCACCTGCCCAGACGACACCCGGCTTGGGCTCCACCTGCAGCACCAGCCGCAAGGTCTTTCTGAAGCCTGGGGGGCTCTGCTGTGTCACCAGCAAGCTCTCCTTTCTGCAGACTTCCAAGCAGAACCCGCCTGGTCTCTAGTCTGGCCATCATTGCCGGAGGCATGGCCTCAGGTGCTGGTGCTGTGGCACAGCGGGTAAAACAGGCACCGGTTCGAGTCTGGGTGCTCCACTTCTGATCTGGCTCCCTGGGGGAGGCAGCAGGGGATGACCTGAGCGCTTGGGCCCCTGCCACCTGCAGGAAGCTCCTGGCTCCTGGCTTCAGCCTGGCTCAGGCCTGGCCATTGCAGCCATTTGGGGAGTGAACCAGCAAATGGAAGATCTTTCTCTCTCTCTCTCTCTCAAAGAAAAGATGACAATAACCAATCTAGAGCTCCGGGGAGTGCTGGCCAGGCAGTCCGCTATTGACCTATGCATCTCCCACAAACCTCTGAGGACCCCCAGGAGAGCTGAGCCCCCAGGGTGGGCCCTGGATACAGGTGCTCAGTGTGAGCCAAACCATCTCTGGGCCCCAAATCTCCCCCTCCTGGCTCCTGGGGTGGACAGCCCACAGCCAGGCTGTCTCTGAGCATTTCCCCAGGTCTTTTCAAACGGACAGTGCTGTGTGTCCTGTGGGAACACCCCAGGCTCCCTTGGCCTGCAGGTGGGGACGACTCTCCTGCAAGGCCACAGAGGTGACTACAGAATGAAGGCCCAGGCCCCAGCCAGGACTTTGCCTTTGTCTGCGGTGGGTTTCAGGTGCCATGCTCCCCCTCTGCCTCCTTCATGGAGACAAACACACCTGTCTCCCCCAGGAGGCGGTGGTGGGGTGCAGCTGGATTCCAGGGGCGGGAGCAGAGCAGTGAGGGCCTGGGCAGCCTGCCTCGCGGCAGCCCCAGAGCCAAGACGCCCGGAGCCAGTGCCTACTCGCTTCCCAACAAGTTCGGGGCTCCAAGTTCAGGTAATTAGGTCTTTGGCAATCTCACCTGAGCCCGCCAATAAAGCTGAGACAAACACGCTCAGCCCCTCTTTTGGGGGGAGAGAGGAAGCGAGAGGGGGAGGGGCAGAGAAACTGTTTTCTGAGCCCCAAATCAAGGCCTGGCGAGCAGGAGGCAGAACGCTGTTAGTGTGCAAAGCGGCCTCTCCAAACACAGCACCTCCACAGCACACCCAGGGCTTCCTCCTTCTGCCACAGAACTGGGCGGCCGCCTGTCGCCACCACCACCACTGGGGCGGGGGGGGGGGAGGAGATACCTGTTGGGGCTACAACCTGACCAGGGTTTCAGACTGTAGGGCTGGGGGTCGGTGTTGTATACAAGCATCCCATATGGGTGCCGGTTTGAGTTCCAACTGCTCTGCTTCTGATCCAGCTCCCTGCTAACGCAGCGGAAGATGGCCCAAGTGCCTGGGCCCCTGTACCTGTGTGGGAGACCCGGAAGAAGCTCCTGGCTTTGGCTCAGCCCAGTGCTGGCTGTTGTAGCCGTCTGGGGAATAAACCAGCAGATGGAAGACCTCTCTGTCTCTCTCAGTCTTCCCCCACTCCCTCTCTATATATATATATTCTGAACTTTCAAATATATCAATCTTTTTAAAAAATGATTGTAGGGTGGCTCTCCCTGTGCCAGAGGGGAAAAGGAAAGGCAGCAGAATGCCCCACTGCACCCCGCTGAAAATAGCACAGAACAGCTGAGTGACATCTGTGTCCCCAGCCTCTGTCCCCACCAGCTGCGGAGGGCTCAGTCCTCGAAGGCTATTCCCTACCATCTCTCCACTGGGTCAGGGAGAATGTGGTTCAACCACAAAACTTGCCCTTTAGTGAGTGTTTGCTAGGGGTCTGGCCTAAGTCCCTAGGAAGAGTCTAACTCTTTCCCCGGAGCCAGCACTTGTTGGTCTCCCAACTCACAGACAAGCAGACTGAGGCCAAGGAAGAAATTCAGACATGTGTCCAAAGTTGAACTGAAGCTGGAATGGCTATGCAATGGAATCGAATGCTCCCATTCTAGGGGAAGACTCATCCAGTGTGGGCCAGCTCAAGCCAGCGGGCCCTGGCGCCCGCGGCCAGCTCTCCCAGTGCACTTCCTGGGTGCAGCTGGCCCAGCTAGCCATCAGAGTTTGGGGGTCATCTCTGCAGGGCTCCGCCGTCTCTCCGGCTCCGGAAACCTTCAAGGATGCTCCAACTGCCTCTGCCTTTCCCAATGCTGACCCCTATGGAACAGGAAGAGGGTTTCTAGCTCCTCACGCTGCCCACCCTCCCGACAGGTGCAGAGGGGGCGCCCCGTGGGGTCCTCGCAGGTGAGCCGGGCGGCCGGCGGGAAGCCTGTCACTTCCTTCCCACCACCCCCGCAGGCCGAGCTCTCGGCCTCGCGCGGCGAGACGTGGGCACTGCAGCCAGTCTGGGGCGCCTGCCGCTCGCCCAGGAACACGGACCTCGCGCTCCGGTTCCTGACCCCGAGACGGGAACCCACTGAGCCCCCCACCCCACCCCGTGCATGCACGCGCAGCAGAGAGCGCGCTGGAGGAGCCGGGGCCGGCCCTGGAGCCTCAGAAGCTCGCGGGTCGCCGCCTGCCGCCGAGTTCCACGGCCGGAGGCCGGAGCAGCCGGCCGATTTTTCACGCCCCCCAGACCGCCTCCCTGGGTGACGCTACAGTCTGTGCGGTTCCTTTAAAGGCTGCGGGTTCCGCTCTTCTTCCCTTTTCCACTGGATGCCAAAATATGCAAATCCGGAGACCGGAATCGGCAGCCAAATCGGGCAGGAGTAGGGGCGCGGCCGGCGCGTCACCGGATCCGCTCCTTGTATGGCTCTTCCCGGCTCGGCCCGCCGCCCCGCGACCCTCCCTGCAGCCGCCGGGGGGCCCCTCCCGCACCCAGCCCGGCTCGCACCGCCGCCCACGCCCCCCGACCGGCCAGGGAGGGAGCCGGGGGCGGGAGGCGCTGCATGCCCTGATTCCGGCCGGAGCCCGGGACCGTTGCGGCGCGCTGGCTCCCCGCGCCGCGCGGGCGGAGGCGAGCCGGAGGGCGCTGCGCCTCCCCGCCGGAGGAGAGGGGAGCCTGGCGCGGGGGAGAGGGGCTCGCGGGCGACGGGAATCCCTCCTTTCCCAAGAGCCGGAGAGGATCCGGGGGAGGCCGGGCCCTCCCGTCCCCGGCTCTCCGCCGAGGGGAGGGGAGGGGAGGGAGCGGGGCTGTCATCCACCCCCGGGCGCAATTGTGCGCTCGGGAGTTCCTCCCACACGTCCCCGGCCCGCGTGGCCCTCCCACGGCGCGAGGCCCGGCTAGCCGCTCTTCCTCCTTGTCAACACTCCCACTTCCCCCCCTCCCCGAGGGATGCACCTTCCCCACCCCCCGACCCCGACTCGCTGGCGGGGGACGCGGGATTCACCGCGCCCACGCGGCCACCGGCGAGGGAATCCTCCCGCGCCAAGCCGGTGTGACTTGGGGTCGCACCCCCCCTCCCCAGGCTCCCGCGCTCTCCCCCTCTCCCGCCGCCCGGCCGCGCTCGCTCCTAGAGCAGGCCCCGGGGAACGCAGCCGCCCCCGGAATCCGCCGCCGCGCGGGTCGGCACACAGGCCGCCCTTGACTGCGGGGCGCCCGCAGGCAGCCATGAGGACAGCCCGGTGGAAGGCGAGGGGGAAGCCGCCGTGGTGGCTCGCGGACTGTGGGCTCGGCGGCGGCGGCGCCCGAGCCTGCTGCTGGCTCCTCCTGCCACCCTGTGACCAAAGGGGTTGCTGTGGGACCGTTAGGAGATTTGCCGGGGAGCGAGCTGCGTGCACGTGTTGTCGGTGCCCTCAACTTCACTCTTTCTCCACCGCCGTAACTGCGCATCCTCGACCTCGCTGTGCGGGGCTCTGGCCCCCCCCACCCCCTGCTCAGTGCAGCCCTGGGCTGCTACGGATCTCCGGGCCACGCAGCGCCCCGCCGGGGGTCCGCACAGAGGGCCCAGGGAGGGGCAGGGGCGTGGGCGGCCGGGCAGAGTAAAGTCCGCATGAAAGTCCTCAGGACCCTGGACCCAGCAGCACGACACGCTGGAAGCTCCCTGTCTCACGGGAACACTCCCGTTCCCCCAGTCCGGGGCAGGCAGGGTCCTGAACGCGGGCCGGGGGGAGGGGGCGGGGGGGCGGGTCAGAGCACTCGCCCTCCGGGTGCCCCAGCAATCGGTCAGCTGCTGCAAGGGGACCCGGCCGGGCGTTTTCAAGCCTGTCTCCCTGCTGGAGGTGTCAGAGGGTCACTTGCAAGCAGCACCCCCCAGAAACATAGCCCTGAAGTCCAAGCACACCCTCAGAGCCGGGGTTCGGAGTGCGCGCGCTGCGCGGCGGCGCGGCGCTCTCTGCTCCCGCATCTCCCTCCCTTCTCCTCTCCTCCGTTCCTCCTTCCCTCACCCCGCCTTTTTTATTTTATTTTATTTTATTTTTTTCCCCGAGCGGCGAGCGGTGCGGGCGCTGCACGTCGGCCGCGGCCCGCTTCCTGCTTTCTAATGTTCCATTGTGAGGAGCTTCCATTGTGACGTCGCACCCCTTCGGCTGGGCTTTGTCTGTCCATATATGGGCAGCTACGTCACGGAGCTTTCCCGGGGCTCGGATAAATAGGCTGCTGGAGTTCCCTGGCTGCGAGCTTTTGGGCAGCAGTGAGCTTGCTAGGTAGCGGCGGGGCTGGTGGTGGTGCTGGTGGCTGGTGGCAGCGGCGGCGGCGGCGGCGGCGGTGGCTCGGGGGAGGGGGCGGGGGGCCGCGGGCGCGCGTCTGTTTGTGAGATCAATCCCGAGGCGGCTTGCGACCCCCCGAAGCCCAGATCGCCCCTGGCCCAGCCCCCACCCCACCCCCTGCACACGCCCCACCCCCCCCCCACCCCCACCCCTCCCCAACCCCGGACCCAGCCTCCGACTGCACCAGCGGCGGCTCCCACCTGGATTTACCCCCCAAAAAGAGAGCTGAGCTCCCCGAACCCACCCTTCCCCTTCTCCCTCCCCTTCCCCCCGAACTTTCGCTCTCGCATGCTGTTCCCCTGCACCACGGATCGCCTCTCGGATGCCGCTCGCCTGGAGGCTGCGTTAGGAGCGGGCGGCGGCGGCGGCGGCGGCTCGGGAGTGCTATGACCGGCAAAGTCGCGGATAAGCTGGCGGCGACCATGAGCAGTTTGCTAAACCAACTGCCTGACAGTCTGTACCCCGAGGAGATTCCCAGCGCGCTCAACCTCTTCTCCGGCAGCAGCGGCGACTCGGTGGCCCATTACAGTCAGATGGCTACAGGTAAGGGCGGCGGGCGCGCGGCGGGGAAGCCGGGGAGGAAGAGGAGGAGGAGGAGGAGGAGGAGAAGGAGGAGGAGGAGGAGAGAGCGAGCCGGCGACGGATGGCTGCAGGGACGGGCGGACGGATGGAGACGCGAATGGATGCATGGATGGAAGGCGAGGTGGGGGCGCGCTGGGAATTTTCCGGGGGGCGAGCCGCTTTGCCCACCCACTCCTCCCGCCCTCCCCGATCGGGAAGGCTCGCTTGGCGACGCCACGATTAGAGGCTTCGGTTCTCCCGGGTGGGGGCGGCCGCCGACCGGAGGGAGGTAGGTGCGTGCGAGCGGCTCCGGGGCGCTCCCTTCCCCACGCGAGGGGGCTCGATCGCTGGGCTGCGCGCAAGGCGTGGTGCCGTCGCCCCCTTTCCCGGGAGGAGCCCGGCGTCTTTTTTGACCCGCGCTCTCCCCCCCCCCCCCCTTACTCCTTCAGCCTCCCACCCGGGATGGAGCCATGTGCGGCGTGGAGTCCCCGCGGTGGGAGAGGTACTGCGACGCTGCCTTTCCCCGGCGTTCAGCAACGCCATGGGGGTGTGGGGCCGGCGGGGAGAGGGAGGGGGCGCACCTGCAGGGCGGGGTGGTGGGGGGAACTGCCCCCTGGGGGTGATCCCGGGGCCAGGGGGCGCCTGAGCAGGGGACGCGGGCCGATTCTCCGCCGCTCTCCACCCTCCCTGGGCTGGGGCTGGGCTTTTTCCCCTCCCGGCAGGATGGCTGAAATCTCCAGGCCCGGAGGAGGCTGAGGCTGGGGCTGGTTGAGGGGGTGGGGGTGGAGGTTGGGGGTGGCAAGCTGGATGGGGGGTGGCGACGGGCGAGCTCCCTTGGCGGGCGGCACCCTTCTACACTCGGAGGACAAAGCGTCGGAGCGCTCCGGGTCGGCGACCTGGGCGCAGCGCGCGTAGGGGGCATCCTTGGGGCGGGGAAGGCGCGGCGTGCCGGAGCGGACAGGGCCGGGGAAAGAGGCCGAATAGTGCGCACTGGAGAGCCTGAGCCCGGCGCGCTTCGGGTCTGAAACTACCTGTGGCTGCAGCTACCTGCCCGCCCCACCTCGGGAGGAACAAGAACAACAATGCTTCTCCAGCGCGTGCGCGCGCGTGTGTGTGTGGTACGTGAGTGTGTGCGCGGCGTGTGCCGCGTGTGTGCCGCAGCCGCTCCACACCCCGATCCGTAGTATTTTGCTGTATCCAGGTTGCGCTCGGGAGCTCGGCACCGCCCGCATTGCGCCGGGATCGGCGTTCGTCTTACCCCATGCGCTGCGCACTCCACCCGGCCGCACCCTCAGCACCTGGGCCAGGACCTGGGCGCCGCGGCCCGGAGCCGGCTCGGCCTCACTCACGCCTGCCCTCTCTTCCCCGCTCTCCGCAGAGAATGTGATGGACATCGGTCTGACCAACGAGAAGCCCAACCCGGAACTCTCGTACTCCGGCTCCTTCCAGCCGGCCCCCGGCAACAAGACCGTGACCTACTTGGGAAAGTTCGCGTTTGACTCCCCTTCCAACTGGTGCCAAGACAACATCATCAGCCTCATGAGCGCCGGCATCTTGGGGGTGCCCCCGGCCTCGGGGGCGCTCAGCACGCAGACGTCCACCGCCAGCATGGTGCAGCCGCCGCAGGGCGACGTGGAGGCCATGTACCCGGCGCTGCCCCCCTATTCCAACTGTGGCGATCTCTACTCGGAGCCCGTGCCTTTCCACGACCCCCAGGGCAACCCCGGGCTCGCCTATTCCCCCCAGGATTACCAATCGGCCAAGCCGGCCCTGGACAGCAACCTCTTTCCCATGATCCCCGACTACAACCTGTACCACCACCCCAACGACATGGGCTCCATCCCGGAGCACAAGCCCTTCCAGGGCATGGACCCCATCCGCGTCAACCCGCCCCCTATCACCCCGCTGGAGACCATCAAGGCGTTCAAGGACAAGCAGATCCACCCGGGCTTCGGCAGCCTGCCCCAGCCGCCGCTCACGCTCAAGCCCATCCGGCCCCGCAAGTACCCCAACCGGCCTAGCAAGACCCCGCTGCACGAGCGGCCGCACGCCTGCCCGGCCGAGGGCTGCGACCGCCGCTTCAGCCGCTCGGACGAGCTGACTCGGCACCTACGCATCCACACCGGCCACAAGCCCTTCCAGTGCCGGATCTGCATGCGGAGCTTCAGCCGCAGCGACCACCTCACCACTCACATCCGCACCCACACGGGCGAGAAGCCCTTCGCCTGCGAGTTCTGCGGGCGCAAGTTTGCGCGCAGCGACGAGCGCAAGCGCCATGCCAAGATCCACCTCAAGCAGAAGGAGAAGAAGGCGGAGAAAGGGGGCGCGCCCTCCGCGTCCTCGGCGCCCCCGGTGTCCCTGGCCCCTGTGGTCACCACCTGCGCCTGAGGCTCGGGCGCCCAGATCCCCGCTTTAACCCCTCCAGTGCCTCCCGGCTGCTCGCTTGAAATCAGCGGGAGAGCCGGCCTCGGAGGCTCAGGGGCCGAGTCCTGGCCGCTCCGTGGACGTGCGGCCCCTTGCTCCCCTTCGACGCCCCCTCCCCGGACACCCCGGTTCCCATCGTTTCACGCCGACCAGCGGTCGGGGGCCGGGGCCCGAGGCGGCTTCCCTTGGCTGTCCACACCCCACCACCACCACCACCACCTTAGCCAAGGCGTGGGGGCGGAAAGGTGGCGTCTAGCCCGCTTTGTTCAGTTCGGATCGCCTTGATCCAGGGGCCGCGGGGCCGTGCCAAGGACCTGAAAGGGGGACTGAAGACGGGGCCCACCCAGCAACCCTCGCCCGACCCGAGCACCTCACTGCTTGCCCCGCGTCTCCCTCCTCGCGAGGGGGAGGGGGTAAGGAGAGCACCGAAGGGCGGCTGCGTGCGGGGATGCGCGCGAGTGTGTGCCTGCTCGCGTGTGAGTGTGTGTGCCCGTGAGGGGGGTGGGTGTGCGCGCGCGCGCGTGTGCGTGAGATTCTGGAGCTGAACTGGGCTGTGTGTACCTTTAACTCTAGCAGCATGTCCGAGCCCCCAGGCCGCTGGGGCCTGCCCCAGCCTGGGGACCACTGAACCTGCCTTTGGAACGTGTCTCTGGCGTCAGCCCCACTTTTCCAAGGCTCTGTGCCTGCCTGTGCTCTCTGCTCCTGCCACCCCCTTTCTCTCCCTTCTCCCCCTCTAAGCTGTCAACCCACCCCTTTGAAAATCCTGCCTCCCCCCACCCCAAAGTCAGGCCTCAGCCCGTTGCCCCATCTTGATTTGCGTCACTCACGTGCCCATTTCTCCTTCCCACCACACACGGGGAGGCTCCCTGGTACTTCCCAGGTCAGCGCCGACACGACAGGTAGAATTTAAGTCTGTGTCTATGGTGTGTGTGTGTGCGTGCGCGTGCGTGTGTGCATGGTGTGTATGTATATGTGTGTGTGTGGTGCCACACAATATACACACAGTTTGTATTCCTCTAAGATACTTGGGCATCCATTGCGGTGCATGGGAGTCTAGAGAATTTGTAGGCGGATACAGCTTTAAATGCTTTATTTTTTATGAGAATTGGAACTGATGAGCTGATATCTACACGTGCGTGCGTGTGGGAATATATAGACACACCTCGCAGTCCCAGCGTCCCTCAACAAGCACAGGGATTTTTTCCCCCATTCACCCCTTGTGGGTGAATGAGGTGTATCTTTTCCAGACCCCTGTCTGGGCTCCTCCCTGCCCTGCCCCCTTACCTCGGCTCAGGCACCCTCTCTCCCCCGCTGTCCCGCCCAGCCCTTGCCCGCCCAGCGTGGCTGCTTTGATGGGGCCTCCAGCCCACTGAATGTATTGCTTCCTTTTAGCGTGATTTCTCCTGAGGTCACTCCGCCCCGCCCAGAGAGAAGGAACAAAGGTTTGGAGTTTACAGAATGTTTTTAAAGTCACTTTATGCATCTCCCACTTTTTTTTTTTAAGGAAAAAAAATCACTTTTTTTTTTTTGGTGGTGGATAAATAATACTACAAGGATGCTAGTGAAAGGAGGGGGCAGATCAGAGAGCAGGGGTTGTGAGTTTCCCGGTACTTGGACTTTTTGTAGAAGGAGAGAGAAGACGAAGTTTGCCAGGAGGGCCCATATTTTTTTCAGCTGAAGGGTGAAATCTTTCATTGCAGAGACAGTATTTTGCTGATTACTTTTTATAATGTGATGATTATTACAAAACAAAAATTTTGGTCACTTCAAAGCTGGAAGGAGGAATCAGATTTCCTTTAATATTTTTTCCTGCTCCTTCTGGCCTATGCATGTCACTGCATGATAACTCCGAGTTTTCCTTTGTTTTAATAAAACTGTTCTCAGACATTTAAGCTAAACTAAGAGAAAAAAATAACTTTGTTGCCAAAAGGTCGTGCTATCCAGATTTTTTATATGTCTGCATGTTTTAAAAAAACAAAAACAGCAACAAGAGAAAATGCACTCTAACTTATGTGAACTGAGAGAAAAAAAATTGGGTTTCAAACAGGAAAACCTACGGGGAATGATATTTTTTGAAAGACTTTTGTATAAAGTTGAGTACTTAGAAAAAGACAAACCAGATGTAATATATTTTGTGGATGTTTTTATTTCTTGGATTTATAGTACCTTATACTAAGGTTAAAAAAATATGCTTGATATTGTGAAAAGGTGAAATTCTTCACCAACATTTCATTAGCTCCTTTGTCACATTGTTATGCCAATATAATAGTTGATGAAAACAGCATTTTTAAAAATGAAATATTGAAATGGTGTAATGTGGTATCATTTGCGCTGTGAGCAAATGCTAAAACAGTAAATATATTCTGTTTGCTGACAATCAGCCGGCCTAGAAATCTTCTTTGATTCCTTGTTTGATTCCATGGCATAAAGTCTTGGTTTTGGTTTTGGTTTGGCCTGCTTTTTGCCTGGTTTTGTTCGGGCCAGTGGTTGGTTGGTTTGGCTCTCGTGCCGGGTTTGGTCACTGTGGCTACTGGAATTGTGTGTGGGTCCGGCCTCTCACATCCAGGGGTGAGTCTCCTTGGACTCCAAGGAGAGTAATAATGATTCCTTTCTGCCCTCCTGGGAGCCTCAAACTGCCCGAAGGATTAGGGGAACAGGTTGGGTGAACTCGTGGGAGTCAGGGCCAGTGACTGGAGCCTTGTGAAACTTGGATTCCCGTGGGTGTTTGGGGAGTAGATGGGAGGGGTGGGACCCCCCTGGTTTGTGAACTGTCTCTCTGGTGGTCTTGAGGAGCAGGGTCCTGGGGCGAGGGGGGAGGCAGGCCTGCACAGCCATGCTAAGTAGTTGTCTTGTTAAAGCTTTTGAAGCCTGAAAAACAGGTGGAGACTTGATAGGGGTTCTTTAGGGTTGGCAAGATAACCAGAGAGATTGGCAGCCTCTTTTGTGGTCAGGTAATTGGGGGGGGGTGGGTGCAGAGAGTCAGGTTTTAAAGTTCTGTGGCTCAAATCTCCCTTGGACAGGAGTCCCCTGGCCTCACTCTCTCACGGCCTGTCAGAGGGGACCTGGTTGGAAGATCATTCTTGGGGAGGTCTCCAAGGTTCTAAAGTCTGAAGGGGAGGAAAGACACATGGGGGATTCGGGGGAACCCGCAGAGGGTGCCTGTTGAACATCCGCCCTGCACGTCTCGTGGTTTCTGTCTTGCACTCTTTGCCCTACCCCAGAACATTCCTCACCCTGTGCTGAGTTTGTTGGCCAGCCCTAGGGTTTTCTCCATGTCTCTTAAGGAACTAGGTGCCCGCCGTGTCTTGCGTCTACAACTCCATCCTGCTCCGCTCACCTCATTCTCTGTGGTCTTTAGAATTCTTTCTCCTTCTGAGGCAGGTCAGTCCCCTCTCCCTCCCCCTCATCACCAGGACACCTCCGCCAGGCAGTTCACCCCCGAGCTGCCTCTCCAAAGGTTAGCACTGAGCTGAGTCGACCTGGTACCAAGTCACTGGCTCTCAGTCCCTGGGGTGCCGGCCAGGGTAGCCACAAAGTCACAACGTCTTGGGTCCTGCTCAGAAACTGCTCATGCTGCCCCAAACGCCCGTCCACCACAAGCGAAAACCATGGGTGGTGTTTCTGTAGGACTGTCCTTTCAGGCCAGACTGGTGGAAGAGCTGGGCTGTGGCCAGAGAGAAGAAAGTTTTTGAAGGGAGAGAGAGAAATAACGAGAACGCAGTATGGAATCTTTCGTTTTCGCGCCCACACAATTCTGGGGCACCGGCTGCCATCTTGAATTCCCTCTGCTCACCTCGTGAAACCACAAATCCCAATTGGCAGCTGCAGGAAAGACCCTACTCCCTTAACAACGAGAATCAAAGATGGCCGAAGGGTCCCAGCGATTGGGCACGTAATTCGTCTCTCTGCTAAACTGGATGTGGCCTTCCAGGTATCTGGGTTTTCAGGAGAATATTATCAGAGGGAGATACCATCTCTGGGTGTCTTCTTGTTTGTATGCAGGCAGCCCCACCTGCACCTTCTCCAATCAAACCAGGTCTCCGGAGCTAGGCTTTCGTCAACAGTGTACTATGTTGCATGATTAACAAACTCACTTCCCATTGGTGGACGTTACTCAACCCAACCTGGTGCAACCACTGGCTTACTTGGTAAGATGGCAGCCCGCCTGGCTGGCACCAGCCCTGTATGGTGCAATCACTGATTCACATTTTGGAGCTAGATAACATTGTCCCAGATAGCATCACACCAGCTACCCAACCTGCCCGGGTTTTTGTAAGTATGGAGAGAGAGGCGACTCAACCCTGAAACTAAGGGGCAAAAGGGAGAGATGGTGGAGGAAGGAGCCAGATGGGGCAACCGTGAGAAAGTGGCAGCTTTGCAAAGAAGAGGTCCCAATTAAATCAGGCATAAAAAATAAAATAAAATAACAACAGAGACAGAGCCAAGCCATGCCCTAGGTACATGGGGGTGAGCGAAAGGATGCCCCCCGACATATGAACTCACTCCTCAGCGTGCTCCCACACCTTGGACGTAGTGTTCTGGGATGACTTTGCAAAACTGGACTTGCCGAACCGAGGTTGGGTGGAGATGAGGTTGAGGGGCGGGGAGCAGCAGGGTTTCCATGATGGGAGCGGGAGTGTGTATTCAGGAGTACGTACAAAGGAATCGCCAGGTGGACTTGGGGGAGTGAGGCAGTGGCTTGTGGCTGGGTGTTACAGTGAGGGGAGTCGTGGGCTGCCTGTCATGTCCCAGGCAGGCTCCCCAGGGGTGTGCTGGTAGAAGAAGCCGAGACCTGGAGGACTCTGCATGTCCCAGAGGCTAGCAATCACGCTGGCAAAATCACAGGGTGCCGTGGGGTTTTAAAAACAGGCCCTGATCCTCCGTTTACGCGAAGGAGGGTCTTTTCAGGAAGCCACTTTTTGTATGGAGAGGAGTGAGGTCTTCAGAGACCCTTGGCCCGAGCGGTCCCTGGAACAGGTCGAGGGCAGCACCGTCTTGCCCACCCAATGGGTCACCCACAGAGGCCAGGGGGACATCTGGCCCCTGCATCCCAGCTCTTACAACCCCAGCAGTGTGTTAGCTGGGTGGCTTCCGCCTAGTCCATCTGCAGCATTTTCAAGCATTGGACATTTTCACGGCCTCGCACGAGAAGAGGCGTGGGCCAGGGCGTGAGGCCTTCTGTGGCATGTCCAGGCCCAGGTGGGACAGGACCTGACCTAATTCTTCCTGCCCCGAGAGTCTCCCGTACCACGTGCCCCTGGCCTGGCCGTCCCTGCCGCCACCACCTCTCGCGGTCACCAGGACACCCCAGCACAGGAGCACTGTTTCTTCCCATCCGTCTGGCAGGCACACAGCCGACCAGAAGAGAGGCTGGTGAGCAGTCTTCCTAAAGGGCCGATACAAACACAGGAGGCCAACGATGTCAGCGTGGCTGCTTCTGGTTCTAGGCCATCACGGGGACTCTTGAACGTGGCCTCACTCGCTCTCTGGCCTGGCCTCCCGGGGCATTCTCTCGGCGCGGCGCCGGGACGTGTGGCTTCCTTGGTTGACGGGGGCGAGCTCCCTGGATGAAGACGGACCTTTCGCTGGGCCTTAGCAGGGAGAGGCTTGGCTGTTTCTACAGCCTCCTCCTTCCCTCTGGCCACGGGGGGCTCAGGGGTGGCCCCCAACTCTGCGGCTGCCCCTGCTCGTTTTGTAGGAAGCTGGTCTTTGAGGCTGCTTCTCCCCAGCGCCCCTGCCCAGGGCCAGCAGCCATCTCCGCCTTGAACCTTTCGTCAGGAAATCTGTTCTCCAGCGGATTTCAGTTCCCTTGGGGTCATCCACTGGGTTCCTGGTGATCGTGTCACGGCTATGCCTCCAGCTCTCCAGTCCGTGGAGGAAGACAGGTACCGGCCAGCCCTGAGGCTAGGGACAAGGCCTGGCCAGGTGAGCACCATGGTCTGTGTGGGGCTGTGTGCTGTGAGACGGCTCGCCCCAGGGGTCGCCTGTCAACCCACCCAGAATCCACCAAAACGGGAGAGGGTCGTGGACCAGGATGGGACTGAGTTTCCGGCTCCTTTGACACCTGCTCAGCGACAGGCTGCAAGAGTTCCGGCACCTTCTGTTCCTTAGCACGTGGCCCTTCCAGGCTGCCCGGATGTCTGTATCCGAGTCCCTCGGCTCCCTTCTCGTCACCGCTTAGGAAGGTCAGGTTGTCCCAGCAGGAGGGCAGAACACTCCAGGTGCCCACGCCAGGCTGCCCAGTGGGCCTCCTGTTACTGACTCGGGCTCAGCCTGCAAACGAGGAGGCAGTTGGATAACCCAGCTCTTGCCCAGCGGCCCTGAACCTGCTTCGGAACCATCTCCTCCCTCCGAGATCTGAATCTCGGCTCTGCCCCCGCCTCGCAGTGTGAGCGTCTGAGCCTGGGTTTCCGCCCATCGAAGTCGTGGCTGCCGTGCGGTTCACCTGAGGCCACACAGCTGGTACCTGGCTCACTGCAGGTGCTCTGTCCGATACTTACCTTCCTGGCCTGGCCCCTGGCCCCTTTGCCCATTCTAACACACCTGTGAGAAAGAGGGCCCTGGTCCTCCCCAAGGACCAGAGCATCCATTCTGACCCAGCAGGTGCACCTCCCAGTCCCTGCTAGTGCTGTCCACTAGGGTTCTGCCTGTTGAGCATGGGGTTCCCCCGCAACCCCCCAGCCTTCCAGTTCACCCAAAGGGAGCAAGAATTCTCCCTCTTGTGGGCCACAGCTGAGGTTCATTGTTGCCTAGTTTCTGGCCTCTCTCTCTCTCTCTCTTTCCGAGATGGGTGGTTACAACAGACTCCTGACCCTGTATCAACTGCAGGGTTAGTGTCTGTGTCACTGGGCTGTGGCCTGCTTCCTGATCCTTATCATGGATTTAAATAAAACGCAGCAGCCCCAGTCCTGCCCCAGCCACTGCTCTGCCTTCATCCGACGCTTAGTCATCCTTCACCCCAAGTCCCAGCTCCCGGCCGTGGGGCTGGGTGGGGAGGAGCGAGACTTCCACGGCAGTGATGGTGTGTGAGACAGCCGCGGTGCTCGGGGCCCTCCCCTCCCCCTCCTCCCTTCCCCCCAGATACGGGGAATCGCCTGGTCCAGATCAGGAGACAGAGGTCTGTGACTCGTCCGAGCCTGCACAGATCCAGACTATGGGGGGGGGGAGTCCATGGAAAGTCGGCGCTTGCCTCATTTATTTAGTAAATACGTGTTGAGGGTTTGGCACACGCAACACATTCTTCCAGGCACTGGGGGTCCTGCATTCTCAACACTCACCTTCCCCAGGGCAGAAACACATCAACGAGCAAGCAGATGTGTGCTGTGTCCAACTGTGATACGTGTGGTGCAGGAACACTCAGCGAAGAAAGAAGGGGAGCTGGTTCAGTTCCTTGTGGGTGGTCCAGGAAACCTCACACAAAGGGACCCTTAGAACCGGAGCCCAGGTGGTGACGGGACAGGCCAGGTAGACCAGGCAGGAGGGACAGCATATGCAAATGTCCTGAGCAGGCAGCGTTGTTGGACTGTTCAAGGGAGGCTGGGGGCCAGAGTGGCTGGAGAGAATTGAGGACAGGGTCAGTAGCAGAAGCCGAGGTCAGAGAGGCAGTGCGAGACCAGGTCTTGGGAACTCTATAAAGGGAACTAACGTGTCCGGAAGAAGCAGACAGGGGCCAGTGTTGTTGCTCGGGAGGTTAAGCCGCCGCCTGTGACTCCAGCATCCCAAATGAGTGCGAGTTTTGGATCCGGCTGCTCCACTTCCGGTCCAGCTCCCTGCTCATGCGCCTGGGAAAGCAGTGGAGGATGGCCCGAGTGCTTGGACCCCTGCACCCACATGGGAGACCTGGATGGAGTTCCTGTCTCCTGGCATCACCTCTGCCCAGCCACAGCCATTTGGGGAGTGGACCAGCAGACGAAAGATCTCTCTCACGCTCTGCCCCTCTCTCTGTGTAACTCTGCCTTTCAAATAAGTAAGCAACTTTTTAAAAGAAGAATGAGGAGGAGGAGGAAGGAAGAGGGGAACCCGACGGACCCTGAAGCCTACCCCCGCCCCCTGCCCCAGCCCTGGGCCTGGGGTAGTCGCCTTGTTCCTCTCCCCAAGCTGCCTCTCCTCTTTGCCCCTGAAGCCTCCCGTCCCTCTGTGTGGCTTCTAATCCCCCTGACTGCCACCTTCCTAACCTTCCTTCTTGTCTGAGAGGTCAGAGGCCACTGATGGCCAATGAGAGACAGAACCACCTGGCCGGAGAGCCTTCTCCCCACCTGTCGACCTCTGCCTGGGTGCCCAGGCCCCAGCGACGTGGGTGACTGTTTTCTGCTGGCCAGCCTGGCAGTGGAAACCCCCTCCAGCCTCATCCCTCACAAATGGCTCCTGCTAAGCCAGCTCCCTGCTTTGTCCATGGCTGGGTGGCCATGTTTCTTGCCTTGTCAAAAGGCCAATGAATGGCTGGGTTCTTCCAATATGGTCAGACTCCATCCCAATCTCCCACACGGGTGCAGAGATCCAAGGATCTCTGGGCCATCATCCGCTGCTTTCCCAGGCACATTAGCAGGGAGCTAGATCAGAAGTGGAGCTGCCGGGACTCGAACTGGTGCTCCAGAATGCGATGCCGGTGTCACCAGCAGCACCTTATCTTGCAACACAAGTCTCAGTCTTGTAGCATCACTGTACAGTCACGGCTAAGTAGTTCACTGCTGAGGGAAAAAAAACCCTGCTCTTTTCTCCCAATTTTTTTTGTCTTCCATTTCATGTTTCTCCCAAAGCTCCCTTCAGTCTCTGTCTTTCCCTGACAACTTGGCATCATCATCCAGAATGCCTTCACAGTTCATTCGTTCATCCAGTACATTTAGCAAGACTGCATCCAGCCAGGGACAGCGCTGGGGCACAGGCGGGGCCAGGGGAGGGGTCATGCGGTGCAAAGATGAATTAGATGCGTTCCCGCCCTTAGGACGTTGCCTTCCATCCGGGGAGGCAGACACAGACAGGGCTGATGTCCACGCGTTGGCACTGGTGTCGTGGGAGTGGTAGTTCCCCGCGGGAAGACAGCTAAACCAGGTCTGGAGGGAGCAGGGTGGGTGAGGGGCAGGCAGAAGAGTCGGGGAGAGGAATCTCCCAGAGAATCCCAGAAAGCACCCCCGCCCCGATAATACCAAGACCTCCGGCACACTGAGTGCTTCCAACATGCCAGGGGCTGTGTCCCAGACTCCACATGGATCATCCTGCTGGACTCCAGCTAGAGCTGAGCTGGCCCCAGACGCCCACTTGGTGGCCCGTGGGGCTGCTTGGTCTTTTGTCCTTTTCCTGGAGGGGGAAGAGAAAAGTCCCAGAGGCCCACAGGCCCCGGGAACATAGCAGCTTGGCGTCTTTGGAGCGTGCCCAGCTGGCTTGGTGGAGGTGCCCGGCACAGATGACACGTCCTGTGTTGCATTCTGGAGCCTTCTCCTGGCTAGAGGGCATTCTTTCCCAGGGCTAGGAGGGGGCTTAGAAGGGGAGGGATCCAGCCTCAGATTCTGTGGATCTGAGTAGAGCCTCCCACAGCCGACCTCTCCACTCCCTGCCTCAGCGCAGGACCTGCGGGTGAGCTGGGAGGAAGGCACCCCACGTCCTCTTCCTCTTGGTGTGCCTGGAGCCTGCTCCCACCCTTACAAACATGCACAAGACCTCCGCCCTCCCCTCTCCCAGCCCACCTACCTGCGCCTCCCTTGCAGCTCTGGTCTCTCCACCAAAAGAGAAAGCAGTGGCTTCAAGCCCAGCATGTGAGACCATGGGGCAAGTCTCTTCCCTTGGCCGAGCCTCAATTCCCCGACCTGTACAATGGGGCCAACACGCTACTCCTCGGGGCTGTGGGAAAGTAAAGGTATGAAGGAGATCTTCCCGTCGTAGGAGACCACCGCTGGGGGGTGGGGAGGGTGATGCTTTCCTCCTTCCACACAGGAACCCCTGGGAAGGCAGAGCTGGGAGCCAGGTCCGACTACAGTCACTGCTCAGGTCAGCTGTGCAAACCCGGAAGTCGTGCCGGGAATGGTACCCTCTCCCGGGAGACTGTGTCATCAAACGGACGTACAGCTCTGGCTCCGCTGCAGCGGGAGTGACCACAGCAGCAAGCCCACGTCCCCTCTCTGGGGCTCCACACGCCCTCTGTAGAGGAAGGGATCTTCCATCCCCAAATGGCCGTAAAGACCAGGGCTGGGCCAGGCTAAAGCCAGGAGCCAGAAGCTTCATCAGGGGCCGGGACTGAAGTACCCGGGCCATCTTCTGATGCTTCCCCAGGCACATTAGCAGGGAGCTGATCTACCTTAGAAGTGGAGCAGCCGGGACTCCAACCCACACCCATATGGGATGGCGGTGTGGAAGGTGGTGGCTTAACCCACAGCCTGGGCAGCCCCTCCCCAGCATCAGCGAGAGGCAGAGAAGAAGGCAGAACTGTGGGTTCTTTTCCCTGCGCCACAACACCAGCCCCTGGGTCTTTAAATGCATTTTCATTTTAAAACTCAAATTAAAATGCAAATTCATTTTCAATGTATTTGCCTGAAAAGTGTATGGAAATGGACGGAGTAGTGAGGTCCCCTGGTCTGGGGTCCCACAGGACGCCATGCCTGTAGGCTCCCCTGGAGTCGGTCTTTGGGCTCCACCCTGACACTTCCTCCTGCTGGGAGGCCTCGGTTTTCGGGTTTTAGCCCCAAGCCCAGCATCGGCGCCTCATCCCAGCAGAGGCCTCTCGGAAGATCCTGGAAGCTCACTCTTTCTCTCCATCCCCCAAGCCGGGCTGCTCCTCCCAACGCAGCTGCCCAGAACAGCAGCCCCTCCCTGCCGGCACACCCTCTTGCCCTTATCTAGGGCATCAGCCACTTATTCCCTCCCTCACCCCACCACAGCGTCAGCTGGTTTCCCAACCGCGCCTGGGTCAAGCCCGTGTCCCATAGGTTGAGTCATGGGTTCCATCTCCTCTCCAAGCCTCCCAGGTCCCAGGCCGGGTCTGGTTCAGCAGGCTGGGAGGGATGGAGGGCACATCCCTTCCGTGCAGGGGCTGCCTGGACCAGGATTTTCCTGAAGTTCAGCCTCATTTTGTTTTTTTTTTTTTTTTTTTTTTTTTTTTTGACAGGCAGAGTGGACAGTGAGAGAGAGAGACAGAGAGAAAGGTCTTCCTTTTGCCGTTGGTTCACCCTCCAATGGCCGCCGCTGCAGCCGGCGCACCGCGCTGATCCTGGCAGGAGCCAGGAGCCAGGTGCTTTTCCTGGTCTCCCATGGGGTGCAGGGCCCAAGCACCTGGGCCATCCTCCACTGCACTCCCTGGCCATAGCAGAGAGCTGGCCTGGAAGAGGGGCAACCGGGACAGAATCCGGCGCCCCAACCGGGACTAGAACCCGGTGTGCCGGCGCCGCAAGGTGGAGGATTAGCCTATTGAGCCACGGCGCCGGCGTCATTTTGTTCTTCCTTGAAGACGCCCTGTCATCAGCCAGACCACCTAACAGCTCACCTGAGCTTGCTCCCCACTGCGCCCCCATCTCTCACTGGTCATGGAAACTGGACCCAGCAATGGGCCTCAGATGACACAGCTCTAAAATGGGCCCAGGTCACGGAGCCAGCTCATCGCCCAAGGTCTTCTCTCCTTCCAGTTCTCTTAGGCCTACTACTCACTCTCTCTGCCCCTTAATTTTAGAATTCCTCAACTGCAAGCCCTGGGAATTCCCAGATTGCCACGTCCCCAGTCCCCCTGCACCAGCCCCCTCCCGTGCACACACTCCAGGCTGCAGGGCTGAGACCAAGCCTGCAGGCAAAGCTCCCTGAAGCCCAGGCCAACCTCCCTTCCCCCTCTGCCTCCCGGGGGAGAAACCCAGGGGTTAGAACTCAAAGGTTAGTCCCCCTGGGGACAGAAGCCAGTGTGCCCACCCAGCTCTGGGAGCTGTGGGGGGCCCTTAGCAAGCCCTCCTGCCTGCCTTGGGCCTGGCGGCTCCCATCGGCACACACACCCTGCGCTCCCATGCGCACAGAAACCCTACTCCCTTCTCCCACGAGCCAGCGAGGGAGCGAGCACCCGCTGCTGCCTTCCCTCCCCCTCTCCTCTCCTCTCCCCAGCACTGTGCTCCCAGAACACACCCTCCCGGCCCACCAATCCTGCACCCGCCACTGCTCTCTCTCTCCCAGCACCACCCCAGAATCTCCCAGCGCTCCTCTCGCTCCCCACCCCAGCTCCAGCTCCTCCGCCCCCAAAGGGTGGGCTCCTGTCTGCCCAGGAGGAAGAGGCCTCAGCTTCTCCGCGCAGGCCTTCTTGGCAGGGGTCTCCGCTGGCTTCCCCCAAGACACCTGCCTCCCCCGGCCCCTCGCCTCCCCTTCCCTGCTTGGAAAAGTAGCCCGAGGCCCCCACAGCCTGGGCAGCCCCTCCCCAGCATCTGGCGAGAGGACGAGAAGAAGGCAGAACTGTGGGTTCTTTTCCCTGAGACTCTTAGATTTTGTACCAAAATGCAGGGTGTGCTCCTGTTTGCATTTTTTTTTGTTTCCTTTCTGAAAATAACCATGAAACTATCATTTCCTCCCACTGCCTTTTCCCTATCTTATTTGGATTAGCAGAGTTGCTGGGAGAGGTGGTTGGGAGCCACCGACAGCCTCCCTCTCCGCCCTGGGTCCACGGAACACACAGGTGGCTTCTGAGATGGTACTTCCTGATGGGTGCTGGGTCCCTCGGGGTGGAGAGAAGGGACACAGGCACTGGGCAGCTGGGTCGCCCTGACGCCCTCAGTCACACACCTCTGGGAAGCCATTCTGCTCCCCACTCCTGAGCTGGGGGCGGGGAGAATGCTGGGCTTCCCCCATCTTCCCCCGGTCCTTGGGTCCTCGCCAGGGAGGTGCTAGCCCAGCCCATCTCAAGTCCCTCTCTGACTTGTCAGGGAGACTGAGGCCAGCAACACACAGTCTGGCAGCAGGGAGAGCAGTTACATGGCGGGGGTGGGGTGGGGGGTGGGAGGTGGGGGGTGGGTTTGCAGCAAGCCAGGTCTCCCTGGCCTGAGGACAGTTCTTTTCTTTTGTTCATGATTTTTCAAAAAATATGTATTTATTTGAAAGTCAGAGTTAGAAAGAGAGAGAGAGAGAGAGAGGTCTTCCATCTGCTGGTTCACTCCCCATATGGCCACAATGGCCAGGGCTAAGCCAGGAGCTCCCTCCCAGTCTTCCTTGTAGATGTAGGTGTCCAAGCAGAAGATGGCTTCTGCTGCTTTCCCAGGTGCATTAGCAGGGAGCTGGAGGGCAAGTGGAGCAGCCAAGACTTGAACCAGCGCCCACAGGGGCTGCTGGCTCCGCAGGCAGTGGCTTATCCTGCTAAGCCAGAGCGCCAGCCCAGGAGTCGGTCCGTTCGCAAGACCCCACCTAAAAGGCTGTGACCCCAGTAGCAGCTGTGGCCCCAGCAGGTGCTTGGCTCCCATCTGGTCGAAGAAGAAGTGCTGAGAGCTGGGCTCCCACTTACTCAGCCCCCTCCCCACCATGCACCTTCTATGGGGATCCCTTCATGACCTGTCCAGAGGCACAGCAGGGCAGGAGGGGAGCAGCTGGCCGGGCCTGGCTGGCATCCTGCTTCTTCTTGTCCCCTCCGGATGCATCCCAGGCACCGCCTTCATCCAAGACCACATTTCTCTGGGCTAGCAGCTGCCGTGGGACCTGGCCGGCCCCTTTCTTCGGGGGTCCAGACATGTCCAGAAGACAGAGGCCTTTGCATGAAGCCCTCGTGCCCTGCAGTGTCTCCTGGCTCACACACCCCACACGCCCCTCGGTCCTGCCCCTTCCTCCCCAGCTGGCCCACTCTCCTCCCCCACTCCCTGTGCCAGGCAGCACTGCCGTGCTATTTGGGGCCCTGCCGGTCCTGCAGTATAATCAGTGCCCAGGGATAATTGCCACCTGCCCTGCCGGTGTCTGGGGGCTGTCTCGGCCACAGCAGCAGGGGGCGGACACTGGGCAGCCAGGCCCGGAGTGAGGTCAGGCTGGGGCAGTCCTGCCCACTCCCCAGGTCTGTCGCTCACTCGCGTGGGACCTGCCAGGAATCCCAAGGAAAGCCACAGGCTCCCAGGAGCTCTGCTTACCTGGGACACCCTGCGGCTTCAGCTGGGGGTGGATGGCTGTCCCAGCCAGAGGACAACAGCCCGAAGCTACTCTGCTCCCCTACGATCAGCCCAAAGCCCGTTCTCGCCTTGCCGCTTGGCAACACTGGCAAACTGCTCCCCGGGTGGGTTAGCCGTCGGAGCAAGAGGGACTCCGGGTCACCTGCAGCCCAGCCGGCCCCAAGGGGGACAGTGAGTCTTCCACAAACACCAGCTCCCACCCCCAGCCCCAGATCCAGCCCGCTTTGACCACTTTCTTTTCCACTCCAAGGCCATTTAGGCAACCTGGGTTTAAATTGCCTGGCCTGATTTCGCGAACGCCTTGACCTTGGGCAATGAGTCCAGCCTCTGTTTCCTCAGCTGTGAAATAGAGACCATCAGAGAAGCTGCCTGGCCTTATCTAACACATGCCAAAGGCTTGCCTGGGTGCCAACAAGATTCTACAGTGGGGGGGGGGATTATTCCTGGGAGGTGCCAGGGCAGAGAGTGGGGGTGGGTGCCCCTCCCTGGTTGTGAGATGCTCAGAACAGTGACACAAGACAGGCAGGGCGGAGGGGCCAGGGTGGGCCACTCTCTGTGGCAGCTGGCCTGCAGGTCTGCTCCACCTACAGGGAAGCCCCGCCTCCCCTCCCCCTCCCTGTTTGCCTAAGATGGCACCACAGAAGCTTTTGAGGTCGGAGAACAGAAAACACCTGTGAGTGCTGAGGTTTCTAAAGAGAGGCAGCAGCAGCAGCAGCGTCCAAAGGGAAGGCTTCTGATCTTGGGAGACCGAGAAATAAAATCGGGTTCCTTTCCTTTTCTATACTGTGGTAGTCAAAATTACCGGTCCTAGTGCTGGAGATCTGTGCACACATAGGCACGGCCCTGACCCTTGGAGGGCTGCTCAGATAAAGGTCTTTCCAGGGTGGCGCGAGGCCAGAAGAGCAGGACTCATAGGTGGGCCTGTCCCGGAGAGCCCAGCTGCACCCCTCCCAGTACCAGTCCCGACCCCAGCAAGGCCCCCAGTTCCCATGGGAGAGCACCTTTACACACACACACACACACACACACACACACCAAACTGGAGGCAAAAAAAAAGGGAGCTTCAGGGAGAGTCGGCCCAAAGCACTAGATTCTGGCCCTGTGGAAAGAGAGAGGCAGGCAGAGTGGCCAAGTGCAGGGAGCAAGGCCAAGTACCAGCCCCACCTGCCAGTGACTTCCTAACCCCAGCCTGAGCCCTGCCACAGCCCCCTGTCACAGCCAGCACGGCCCCGCCCCAGGAGCCACGTCTTCATCTCGACGGTCTCTGACACCCCCCTCCGGGTGTACCCTGGCCTCACCTGGAGGAACAGGTCCCCTCAAGCCCAACTCGGACCCCAGGAGCCAGAGGCTCGGTGGTCTCCCTGCCAGTTCTCTCTGGTGGGCGCCTCCTACCAAGCGAGGGCCTGGGAACACCTCCGGGCCTGCACAGCCTCCACTTAGCACACTGCCCGCCCCCAGGCAGCCCTTGGCTGGGTGCCTGGGGAATACATGGTTGGGGGGGGATTGTTTTGCCTCCTGGGTACACTCTAGTCTCCTCCCTGGGCTTGGGAGCTAATCAGAGGGCAGGAGGGGGAGGAGGGGGCTGCTGCCTGCCTTCCCCGTTATCTGCAGCAATCCGTGGTGACTAATGCTCCCAGTTGGTAAAAAGGCAGTGTAATCAAAACACATTTTTTTTTTAGTCCTTAAAGTTAGTCATTCTTCCAGAGTGGAGAGGGGAAAAAAAAAAAAAAGCCCACAGCCGGCACCACGAAATGCAAGCTGAGAGGCCCTGGGTGCTGCGGCAGGGTGGGACCCCAGCGTGGCAGCTCTCTGCGGGCCTGGGGCTCCTCCCCCTCTGGGCCCTCATCTGTTGCTGCTTCCCTCGACATCTGGGCTCCCTGAAGGACTTCCAGGCCAGGCCAGGTGCTGCCACCTGCCGGGCCTGAGTGCCCCAGGCTGCAGGAAGCTGAGCAGCTCTGGGTGCCTGGGGGTGCCCAATCCCAGGGGCTTCTCCTGGCTCCACCTCCCTGCCGGCCTCCCAGCCTGCTGTGCCTTAACAGAACTACACATTGTCAGAGGTGGCAGGGACCTCAGGATCCTGGAGGAGAGGTGCTGTACCCTGATGGTGCACAGCATCCAAGGTCCAAGCCAGGTTGCCCAGGGTAGAATTGAGACTTCTCACTTGCATCTATAAACTGGTAGTCATAACCACAGCACCTGTCTCACAGGGTTGTTGTGGGAACTAAATGTGAACGGTTAGAGTAGTGCCTGGTTGTCAAGAGTGCTCAGATAATAACTCATAACAAAAACTGTAACAAAGCAACAAAGTGGAATAGACGCCATCAAGCGCCCCTTGCATGTCCAAGGCAGACATTACTAGTCAATCACAGAACTTCCCCACCAATGGCAGTCTTGAGACACTCCAAGATGGCACTCCAGGTAACCAGTGGTGAACAAGTCAAGGTGGCACATGGGAGGACACTCACCTGCCCTCTCAGATCTACCCTGGACACTTCATATTGCAACCAAGGAAGATGAAGCCTGCAGGAGCAGAGACCCCCTGAAGTCAGTTGGAGGCGGAGCCAGGGTCCAGACAGGTATCCCTGGCCCTGACTGCTGCTTGCCAGCTGGGCATCTGATCTTTGGGTAATCCGTGTGGGCTCCCCACCACTAGACTCATCCTCTTTCTTCCCCTCCCCCCACACCCTTGGCCTGGCTGCCCCAGGTGTTCTGGGACATCGTGCTGAGCAGGTGCAGAGCAGGAAGCATCAAGGCAACGAAACCACATAAAAACCCAATGCCTAGGGGCTGGCATTGTGGTGCAACAGGTTAAGCCACTGCCTCCTCCCATATGGGCGCCGGTTCGAGTCCTGGCTGCTCCACTTCCGATCCAGCATCCATGCTGATGCGCCTGGGAAAGCAATGGAAGGTGTTAAGCGCTTGTGTCCCTCAGACTTAGTCATCTGTGTGGCACAGGACGAACCTGAGACAGGCTCAATGAGGAGCACCCGTAAACCTCACCAGGAGAGGTCGAGGGACCGAGGACCAAGCCGGTTCTTGGGCAGCTTTCCCTCCTGGAAACAGCTTTGTCCCCCATGTAGACCTCTGCTCCCTTAACTCCAGCACGGGCTCCTGGCACCCAGGCCCCTCGGCTTTCACTGGGAAACCCACCCTTGCCCTGCATCTCTGCTGAGCCTGCAGGCTGAGCTCCCCACAGCACAGGGAGGTGTTTGTTCAGCCCAGGGTCCAGCGCTCTGGGCATCAGACTTGTGGGCGCAGTGCAGGGGTGCACAGGACAAGAGGCCCAGCCGAGCCCCCGGCCACGGTGGGAGACCGACTCAGTTCAGAGCAGCCACTTTCCAGACGGACTCCTCCAAGGCCAGCATCCCCCCGAGTAACCCTGAAGATCTCGCTGGCTGTGTCAGAGGTGGAGACTTGGGCGATGGCCATCCTAGGGATGAGAGGACCCAGCCCCAGGGAAGGGATGTGACTTGTGGTGTCAAGGATGGAGCGAGAGCCCCTGACTTTTCTAGACCTCACCCTTACTACTATCACTATTGTAAGCGCCTGTTTATGGGCTCCCTGCAGGGTAGCAGCTGTGGGAGGGCCCCAGGGCAAGAGGCTGAAACTTCTGACATTTGGGAAAGGAAGGAACAGAAAGAATGGGGTCATTCCTATCATTTGCGTTCCGCAGAGGAAGGCACGTGGAGAAAAATCTACCCCAACCCACAAAGCGCCTGTTCTACGTGTATGCAGAGCCCTGAGCCCCTTGGAAGCCGCCCAGATCCATTTGTTTGCAAGAGGCTGTGCATAAGCAAAGTCGGAAAGACACGCGCGGAGCCCACGGCCAAAGCCCCGCTCTCTGAGTCAGAAACCACCTCGCACACAGAGGCTGAGGCGAGGAGGCGGGGACAGCACGGGGGTCCACCATCGCTGGGGCCAGCACGCCAGGGTCGCCAGCAAGCGAGAGGCGCCGCGCGCTCCCGGCAGCCAACAGGTTAACGGCCGGGCCCCGCCCCCCGACGCCTCTTCCGGGCGGAGGGGGCGGCGCGTCACTTCCTGGAGACTGGCTGAATCCGGAAGTGATCCCCGAGGACCAGGTTGCGGGAGAGGACCCCGGCGGCCGAGCCAGGTGCGGGACCATGAGCTGGTGAGTGAGGCTCCACGGCCAGGGGCGCTTGGAGCCCCGGGCCCGGCGCGCGCCGGCCCCTTCTACCCTCGCCCTGGGGTCGTCCGGGGGTCCCCCCGGGGTGATGGACCGGAGCGTCCCCGTAGCCGGGGACCCCGCGTCCGACTCTTCCCGACGAGCCGGACCCGCCTCGCCACCACCCCTGCCCGGCGCCTTGAAGTGAGGGGGCTTTTCTGCCCCCGTTGTCGTGTAACTGCCCCTCCAGGCGGAGCCGGTGCCTCCGTCCCCCACCCCGCGCCGGGCGCCCCGGAGCTCAGCTCTGGCGGTCGGGGCCCGGCTTCGCCTTGCACCGCTAGCTCTTCGGAGGACGAGGCAAGCGTGCTGGTGCTTAGGAAGGGGCCAGACGGGCAGCTCGCCGCACTGCTTCCCGGGTGCCCTCCGAAAGACAGGAAGTCAAGCCTAAGCGTCAGGGAGTTGGCCAACTAGGGGAAAAGCAGCCAGGGTGGGGCAGACCCCAACTCCAGGTGCCGCAGCACTGGCCGAACCCTGACTCGGAGTGGACGCTCTCGTAGTGCTGCCAGTGGTTGATTTCTTTAGTGGGACTCAGTTCGCCCTGGCCGTGTTGCTGGCTCTGGATTACAGGAGAGAGCCGTGGCCAGCCTGCCTGCCTGCCTGGGCCGTCCTTGGGGGCTGCTCATGCCAAGGGCTTTACCTTCCTCTCACGTCCTAGAAACTCCACCAGAACCCCAGACCTCGGAGATCCAGCTTAAAGTGCACCTGTGTGAATCGGTTCCTTTTAGAACCCAGGGGCCATTGGTTTGCCGCTGTGTTCCCAGAGTGCAGCCTGTTTGTTTCTGCAAAGTTAGCTGCACGATAACCAGGCAGGAACGCAGGGAGAAGGCAGGATACCCATCAGGGAGGCTTTGCCCGGCTACCATGTGCCCGCCTCACAGAAGGCGCGCCCATTGGAAGCCGCTGATGTCAGTTAGCGTCAAGGCCCACTCCCCTTCCGCGGCTGCTTCTGAAACTCATTGACTGACAGATGTCCTAGAGCCGTGAGCTGCGCATGGCGGCGAGCGGGGAGCAAGGCCCTAATAAGCCCCGGCAGGAGCTGCTAGGGGCTGGAGCCCTAAAAAGGAACCTTCCCGTCTTGTCCTAACCTAGTTAACAACAGGCAAGCGGCAGTTCTTCAGTTCCCTACTCCCTTGGAGCATGCGTCGTGAACCGGGGGCGTCCTCCTGCCTCGGTTTTGGGAGTAAAAAGTGCAAAGTGCGGATGCTTGGCTGCTCGGGTTGGCGTTGACAGCTTCCAGAGCCAAATCAAGCTGGGAGGGAGGGCAGCAGAGCAGAGACCGCTGCGGCCACCCACGGGCTTCTGGGTAATCTGAGGCCAGTGGTTTCCACCTGTCTTGGAGAAAGCTGCTTTTTCTGAAAAACGCGTCACCGATGTCCTGCCGTCCGCCGGGTGGGAGAGCGTTGAAATTGGCGGCTGGCTGCCCAGCACGAGCTGAGGTTTTTACTGAGTAGAGTTGATGGACCCATACATGCACACCCTGGTACCTCTTGGCACCGGGGTCACAACCAAAAGGGTGCCTTTGTCCCTCAGAGCGGAGATTCTTTGCTCTTCCTGCTCAGCGGGGCTTCCGCGTCATCTCTTGCGTGGACCCTGACCCTCTCTCCCCGAGAGGGGAACGGCACCGGCGCCTGGGCACACAATTACAACTCAGTTCCTAACTCAGTCGCTGGCAAGAGGACCAGGGCCGGGCCCTTCTGATTCACTCCCAGAGTGGTTTTCCTGCTCGCAGCATGAATCCATCCATTCATCTGAGACTGGACTTCTCTGTAGGGAGAGAGCTCAGAGTGACGTAGAACCATCATGGGAGGCTGACGGCCAAGGTCAAGTTCACCAAGTACACGGGCTATGCCAGTCATCATGAATCAAGGCCTAGGGGCACAAGGCCCGTGGTCTCCCGAGGGTAACCATTGTTCTGTGCCAGGCCGGGCTTTCAAAATGTCACAGTGAGAAACGGCCAGTATTGATGCCCTTTGCACACTGGACTTCGCGTGAAGAGTGAGAGGCCTTTATTCTCTGCTTCCTCTCTGCAGGCAGCCCACCCACCCCCTGTTTGTTTAGTGGATACCTGCCGCCTTCCTGAACCACCTGCCCGCCCACCTTTCAGCCATGAAGAAGGCAGGCGATGATTAGATCATTGATTGACCTCCTGGCCGCGGGCCAGAGGCTTCTCCGTCCCCCTCTCCTGTGTCTTCATTATGATCTGGACAGAGAATTCTGGACGTAGAATTGATGACCGGGGCCTGGAAGCCCACACCTTGATGGTCCTCGGGAAAGGGCGTTATCCTGGGAAGGAGGGCGGCGAGGGGCAGCGCAGATGGATTTGGCCAGGAGGCGGCTGCTGTGTTCTGGTTCTGGTTCCGGGTCCGTCACTCCCAGGCTGGCCTCGTCAGACCTCTGACCTGTCTTTGACTTCTTTTTCCCGTCTGTCACATGAGATGGGTGATCCCAGTTGACACTTGGCTGCCCAAGTTTGCTGTGGAGAAAGCAGAGCCCGTCTGCAGATAGGGGCTTTTTCCGACTCTGCTGGGTCCCTCTGCCCCTTGAATATTGCATTCCTGGAGGTGGGCGTCCCCGCGCCCTCTCCATCGTTCTTTGTCCTGATAAAGGCCCAAGTCTGGGTGTGGCCCATTAGGCCCCCCTGGGTCTGGCCGGCTCTGGCTCTGTTCCCTCCTGCGCACGCAACTCTGCAAGCCTGTACAGGTGGCCTTGTTCACCTGGCTGTCGGAAGTGGCTTCTCCCTGCTGCTGTACTAGAATGTTCTGTACAACCAGACAGCCTCCCCCAGGGCACTTCCAGGGTCTTCCAGGTGTGACCAGCTTGCGCCTCTCTCCCATCAGCTCC
The DNA here is from genome assembly GCF_964237555.1 of Oryctolagus cuniculus. NCBI lineage: Eukaryota > Metazoa > Chordata > Mammalia > Lagomorpha > Leporidae > Oryctolagus > Oryctolagus cuniculus. Next base: position 672,096 of record NC_091439.1, read on the forward strand.
AACCATCACGCACATGGCACATGTCTGATAGGTCTCTGTCGAATGCAGGGAGTGAACTCCTGGGTCAGAAGGAGCCGTTAAAGCCATGTTTACTTTCAAACGTTAAACCGTGTTTAGTTCCAGACATTCTCAGTGGAGTCTCTGCCCCCATGATTACCATTACTGCCCCACATCTGCCATGTGCACTTTGCTGTGTGTGGGTTTGGGATGAGGAGTGGAGGCAGAGAGACAGGGTTCCCATCTGCTGGTGCACTCTCCGAATGTCCCCAACAGCCTGGGTAGGCCAGGGCTGGAGCCTGGAGTCAGGAGCTCAATCGAGGGCGCCCATTAGGGTGGCAAGGACTAACTGACTAAGTGGCATGACCCAGCGCCTCCCAGGGTCTGCGTTGTTGGGAAGCTGGAGCCAGGAGCCGAACCCAGGCACTGGCACCTTAGGTCAAGGCCACACACGCACTCCCGGCGGTAACTTTTCAAATACAGTTTCCTTCCATCGTCTGACTTCATTCTCACATCCACCCTTCGGTAGAATTTTCTCAGTGAGTGCCTGGCAGAACCAGAACTAAAACCTCCACGTCTCCGGAGTGTTCTGTCAAACAAGAGCGTTAGAAAAGTGGCAGCGCGTTCCCAGGTTGGTCAGATCGCTGAGGGTCTTTGACTTAGCCAGGGTGTGTTGGCACTGCCACATGTACAGTCTCTGCTGTTGGGGGACATTTAAAAGACCCGCGTACGGAAAGTTCTGGGGATTCAGAACAAAACCCGGTCGTTGAACAGCAGCGGCAGCAGCCAGGAGCAGTGTAAGCAGGAGCCAGAACTCGGCCTGTGCTACCTGAGCCTCGGCTTGGCGGGAACGCGCTGTTTCTGTGGGGACTGAGAGGGATCCAGGAGAGAGGAGGGCGTGGAAAAGGTGCAGAGACAGAACGCAGCCCGGGCTTGGGGGTCAGGAGGCCCCTCCGGGTGTCAGCAGCCATGGTTTGGCAAGGGCCTTTGGCACCCTGGCTCGGAGCCGCACTGCGCGGCGCTCACGGTGTCGTGCTGAGGGGCTGGAATTGAGCCGAGGCTTTTGCATGGAAGGCTGTGGAGCAGGGATGTGGCGTGACGAAGATGGTGTTCAGTCATGTCGCTGTGGCAGTAGCCTGCCCGACGGCTCCGAAGAGAGGGCTGGGCACAGGCAGGCTCACTTGGGTGGTGGTTTGCAAGATTTTTTGACTGCAAGTCAGAGTTAGAAAAACCTTTGGCATTACATGTCACACACGTGCATCCACATACATACGTCACATACGTGCTTGAAGTAAAAGTTGTTTTTGTTTTGTTTTGTTTTTTAATTTAACAGGCAGAATTAGACAGTGAGAGACAGAAAGGTCTTTCTTCTGTTGGTTCTCCCCCAACAAATGGCCGCTATGGCCGGTGCACTGCACCGATCCGAAGCCAGGAGCCGGGGCTTTCCTCCTAGTCTCCCATGCAAGTGCAGGGCCCAAGTACCTGTGCCGTCCTCCACTGCACTCCTGGGCCACAGCAGAGAGCTGGCCTGGAAGAGGAGCAGCCGGGACTGGAACCCGGTGCCCATATGAAGTAAAAATTTTACACAGTAAACACATATGTGTAATACACTGACATTTTCTGTTTTATGTGCTTTTTCATTTTTTTAAAGAATGACCCACATCAGTTAATGTCATGGCGAATTTTTTTTGAAAGATTTTTTTATTTATTTGAAAGAGTTACACAGAGAGAGGAGGAGAGGCGAGGAGAGGCAGAGACAGAGAGAGAGAGGTCTTCCATCCACTGGTTCACTCCCCAATTGGCCACAATGGCCAGAGCTGCACCATTCTGGAGCCAGGAGCTTCTTCCAGGTCTTCCACGTGGTGCAGGGGCCCAAGCACTTGGGCCATCTTCTCCTGCTTTCCCAGGCCACAGCAGAGAGTTGGATCAGAAGTGAAGCAGCCGGGTCTTGAACCGGTGCCCATTACGGATGCTTGCAGTGCAGGCAGCGGCTTTCCCCACTGTGGTCACGGCTAATTTTGACACTGGCATGCAGTGGAATGACATGTAGGGAATGATGGTTACTCGAAACGCACCATGTTTCTAAACAGCCATCTCAGAACATCGTTACGAATAACTGAGACTAGAGCCTGTACTCCATGAGCTGAAGATAGGGTGCGTGGGTGGCTGGGTTGGTGGTTTTCTGTGGGGTTATAAGAAATGCAGAGGGGAGGCCGGCGCCGCGGCTCACTAGGCTAATCCTCCACCTGCGGCGCCGGCACACCGGGTTCTAGTCCCGGTCGGGGCGCCGGATTCTGTCCTGGTCGCCCCTCTTCCAGGCCAGCTCTCTGCTGTGGCCTGGGAGTGCAGTGGAGGATGGCCCGAGTCCTGGGCCCTGCACCCAATGGGAGACCAGGAGAAGCACCTGCCTCCTGGCTTCGGATCAGCACGGTGCACTGGCCACAGCAGCCATTGGAGGGTGAACCAACAGAAGGAAGACCTTTCTCTCTGTCTCTCTCTGTCCACTCTGCCTGTCAAAAAAAAAAAAAAAAAAAAAAAAAAAAAAGAAAGAAAGAAAGAAAAGACAAGACAAGACAAGACAAGACAAGACATGAAATGCAGAGGGGGACTGAATCCACAGATTTGAAAGCTGCCAGTCATGTTGTAGAACAGAACACCCGAGTGGACAAAAGCTTATACAAAGATTTTCAGTCATTGTAGTAATCGGGGAGAAGCAGATGAGGCAGCAGTAAGTTGCCATGTCACAGGCATCAGACTGGCAAAAAACTTGGAAATGTGGCAGTAGGGAGTACCTGAAGGTGGGAGCAGTGGGACTGAGCGCACCCCCAGAAGGGACTGTGTGCGCCCCCATAGGGAGACTGTCCATGCCCCTGAGGGGGACTGTCCATGCCCCCAGAGGGGACTGAGTGCGCCCCTAGAGGGGGACTGTGCATGCCCCCAGGGGTACTGAGCGTGCCCCCAGAGGGAACTGAGCACACCCCCAGGGGGGGACTGTCCGTGCCCCCAGAGGGGACTGTGCATGCCCCAAGAGGGGGACTGTGCATGCCCCAGAGGGGGACTGAATGTGCCCCCAGAGGGAGACTGTCCATGCCCCCAGGGGGGACTGAGCGCTCCCCCAGAGGGAGACTGTCCATGCCCCTAGGGGGGACTGCGCATGCCCCTGAGGGGGACTGTGCATGCCCCCAGGGGTACTGAGCGTGCCCCCAGGGGGGACTGTCCCTTGGAGATTCTGTCCTCAGAGAGGCAGCTCCCCCCACCCAAGAGAAAGTCGTGCATTCGTGCAGCCAGAGCCTCCCCTTCGTCTTAGCGTGCAGATGCCCAGCCTGGGGGAGTCAGAGCTACAGTGCGACATCTCTACACGCAGAAGTACATGTCACAGTTAGGAGTGAGAGAACTGAGTGTGCCGACTTGGGCGGACCTCAGAGGTCCGCTGCCTCGGAATGGTGAGCTGTGCACCTGTAAACTGTACTACATCTTGCCTGTGGGCTGCAACTTGCGTGGTGAAAGTATGGAAACCATCAGTACTGACCTCGGAGCAGTGGTTTCTGTAGGGCCCACGGAATCCTTTGGCCTGGCCCTGCCAGGAGGACTCCAAATAGCAGGCAAAGTTCTAAGCTGGTATTTTGTATGGCCATTGGCAGGAAGAAGGTTCCCCACCCCTGCTCTAGGGTAACAAGGGAGGGGAGGAGGAGCAGGTGCCAGGGTGTGGTCCTCAGAGCGTCAGCAGGATCCTACCCTGAACGTGGCTCAGAGAGGAAGCCCTGCAGCAAGTGTGACTTCAGGTCAGGGTTTGACAAAGTCAGGTGGTGGATACTTGAGTATTTAGTATGGATTCTCTGTGGTTTTTTGAGTGTTTATGATATTTCGTAATGCTTTTTAAATTTTTTGTTTATTTGAAAGACAGGGAGCTGCCATCTGTTGGTTTGCTCTCCAGATGCCCACAACAGCCGGGGCTGGGCTAGGGCCAAACCTGGGATCCAAGCACTCCATCCGGGTCTCCCATGTGGGTGGCAGGAACCCCACTACCTGAGCCATCACTGCTGCCTCCCAGGGTGTCTGTTAGCAAACAGCTGGAGTCAGGAGCCAGAGCCAGGAATCGAACCCAGGCACCCCAGTGTGGGTCACCGATGTCTTAACCACTAGGGTAAACACCTGCTCCCATAATTCTCTTTACTTTTTCATCATTGCTATGACAGAGACAGTGGTTAACCACTGTGGCCAAGATGGGTAGATGACCTAGACAAGGGCACAGAAGTCAGTTTTCAGGACCAGCGTCATGGCATAATTGGTCACACCTCTGGCTGCGATGCCGGCATCCCTTATTGGCGCTGGTTCAAGACCTGGCTGCTCCACTTCTGATCCAGCTCCCTGGTAATGCACCTGGGAAAGCAGCGGAGGATGGCCAAGTGCTTGGACCCCTGCGCCCCTGTGGGAAGCCTGGAAGAAATTCCTGACTCCTGGCTTTGGCCTAGCCCAGCCATTTAGGGAGTGAACCAGTGGATGGAAGTGCTCTCTCTCTCGCTCGCTCTCTCTCTCTCTCACTCGCTCTCTCTCCATCTCTGTCTCCATAAGTCTGCCTTTCAGATAGATAAATAAATAAATCATAAATAATTTTTAAAAAGATGCAGTAGAAGTCATTTTCCTTTCTCAGTGTTGCTTCTACCTCCTGCTTTCCAGCTGGCAGTTTGAGAGGAAAGAGGAGACGGGTCGTGTGGCAGCGCTGTCCCAGTCCCTGGCTGGTGAGGGACAGATGTGCAAGCCCGCTGGTCCGCTGCTCCTGGCAGGTGCATCCGAGCCACCGCGAGCTGTCGGAGGAGCTGAGGCCCTGGAGGCTTCCCTCTGGCTTGTAAAGAGAGCAGGAGGACTTCCACTTCCACGACTTGCACGTCACAGAGCCTTGTCTCCCTCCCCCTCCCCGTCTCAGAGAATGGGATGAGAATAGGTAGTAACTTGTCAATCGGATCTGAAGGTGTTTCTTCAATAGCTGCTCCTCCCCCTCCAAAACCACCAAAGGGCCTGAGCTGCCTGTCTTTCTCTTCCTGACTTTTTACGCCCCGTCAGCTTCACGGATCCTCTTGCTAGTTAGGACAGAGTTACCGCCACTCCATTTTAAGCACGTGTGTAACTTGGGCAGTCTGTGGTGCCGTATGGTATAGGGCAGCTGCTTGCCCCCGAAACAGAAGAGCATTCCAGGTCTCCTCCTGGTTCTTTGGAGTGTACGCATCTCCGTGTGACCGTGCAAGTCGCACCCCTTCGGAGCCTCGGGTTCTTGGCCATCATCCAGCTACCACCCTCCCCTCCTTCGCACCGCGTTCAGACTACCTACTGACTCTCGGGAGCTGCTGTAGGCATGCAGTTCACGGAGTCTTCACGGCTCGCCTGTGAGCCGAGGAGCCTGAGACCCGAGGAGGTTAGGTAACTCGGGCAAGGTCTCCCGGCTTGGCCCCTCGGCGTGCGGTGCAGGTGTGGAGTGCTTTGAAGTGAGCCCGTGTGCCACGTGCACTGGCACAGACCCTGACAGTCATAGGTGCTCGACACACAGCCGCCTGCCTTCACCGCGCACTCCCTGCGGTTGTATGACTTCACGTGGCGTGACTCACTCCAGAGGTCAGCCTGGGGGAGTGGCGGGGGAGGAGGGACTCACAGCTGAGCTAGGGGAGTGCTGCAGTCCCAGGAACCAGTCAGCCAAGGCAGAGTCATGCCTTTTATTTTTAAACCCACACATACCTCCGCAGACTGGCGGCCCGTTCCGCGCGCTCTGGCTCTGGACCCGGCTGATCTGGGGGGCGGAGACGGTGGGCATGGGCGCTGACATGGATGCCGTCCAGCTCGGTTCATTTCCCCCCCTCTGGCGGCATCGCGCACGCCCCGGCTCAGGCTGAACTCTCCGTGGCCCTGGGCATCCTGGCCAGCTGGCCCCTCAGACAGGAGGATGGCACCCTGCAAGCAGCTGTCGTGCCCGAGCCAGATGACTCTGGATGAGCCCTGCCCTGGCCGACCAGTGCAGGCAGCCCAAGGATGGAGTCGCGGAAGGTGGGGGAAGGGCCCGTCTTCCCAGCCTGCAGAAGCTGCTGCCTCTCGCCCACCTTCCTGCTCTGCCGAGACAGTGACTCAGGCCCAGACCACTCCCGGGGGAGCCAGGATTTCAGCCACTATCAACTGCCGCCTACTCTGCTGAGCCCGCCCGCCCTTCCCCCTCCCCCAACACTGGGGAATCTTGGCCAGCTTGAGCTACCAGAGAGATCCAGGGTGGGGTAGATGGATCGCACTGGTTCAGGATTCTCTCCACCCCTAGGCCAGGCCCAGGCGCACTCTAGAGGCCAGGGACTCGAGGGAGGCACGCCTGGGTCTCCGTGTCCTTGACTCTCCGTGTGATGCGAGTGCTGCAGCCTCCGGAGAAGGCCGGGGTGACCAGGGGATCCCCACCTAGCTGCCATCTGGGCCTGCCTCTTGTCTCTGCCTCTGCAACAGAGGGGGTGAGGAACAAAAGATTGAGAAACCCAGCGAATGCAAAATGCAGAAGAGCTGTTGTTGTAAATAGACGTTACACAAGAGCAGGAGTGTTTTTGGAAGGGTTTTACTGAGACAGAATTAGCCAACTGGCATCATGCTGCTAATGGAGATATTTACTGTTTGCAAAAGTATATTTGTAGCTTTGGAGAACATCCTGTTGACTTTTCTTTATTGTGGAAGAAAATAACTTCCCCACCCCGCCCCATCCCCCTTCCCTCTGCACACACAGAACTTTTTTTCTTCTTGAAGGTGGGGCATGTCAGAGGTTGGAGAGGGTAGGGTTCAGAGAAATGTTTTCTCCACTTTGTTGCTGAGACCAAAATATCCCTTCGGCCGGCCCCTGGGACTCGTATGTGTGGAGTGGAGCTGCCAGTGGAACCCAGGGAGGCCTCTTCCCGCAGAGGCGGGGCCCGGCCCTCTGGGTCTCTGCCAGGCGTAGAGCTCACCCCCTGGGAGCAGCCTTGTCTTCTCTCCGGACCTCTGCTCACCTCCTGGCGCCCAGGGCAGGGTGCTGAGGGGGAGCCGGGAGCAGGAGGAGCGAGAGTCCCGAGGCCCAGAGCCCCGGGGATGCTGCGCCAGCGTCGCGCACGCCAGCTGGGACCAGAGCCCGGGGAGGGGTCGGGATTGGAGGGAGAGGCGGCGGAAGGGCTGCGGCCGCGTAGCTGTGTTGTCCTCCCTCGCTCCCCTCTCAGGGCGCTCTGTTGAGTGGCAGGGAGAGTCTGGTCTCCCACCGGGACACCTGGCCCGTTTTCTGGCTCCTTCTCCGGCAGAATGGGCTGACATCTGCCATTTGGCAGCCACGGATGGACCCGAGAGACGCCTCTTCCTGCTGCATTCTCTCGGCTCCTAGGATATTTCCCCTGTGAAGCTTCCCCGGGCTTAGCTCCTGCGGCCAAAGGCCGGCTCCCCGCTCTCAGTCCCCGCTGAGCGCACTGCCGCTGGCAGGCTCTTCTCCAGGTGTTTCCGGACGGGGCCTGGGCTCTGACAGCCACCGCGGCGCTTTTCTTCCCTCCTGAAGAGCAGCTTTTTCAGGAGCCTTCCAGAGAGTAAGGCCTCGGGGGCAGCACACTGACTGACTCACTGATCGTCCATTCGCTGCTCACCGCGTGCACGACCCTGTCGTCCTCACCCCGTGTCTCTGGGGCCGATCACGGAACCCTCAGAAAAGAGTCACGGGCTGTTTATCCAGCGGAAGATGGGGAGCAGCGCTGGGCCTCGCACGCGACCTGCGGAGGTCAGGGAGAGGCCTGGCATTCAGCCCCTGCCCTGGGGGTGCTGTGTCTCTATCAGAGAGCACAGCACACACCGTCAGGCACGGTAGCCTGTGCCCTTCCAGCAGCAGGGCTACTTCAGTAGCGAAGGCTGGCCCCGTGCTCGGAAAGCACCTGCACCGTTCATCACAGCAGCAGGTCAGAGGAGACCAGCCGGTCCTCCGAATGGAGCTGAGAAGTCACCAGTGTGTTGCGGAAGTCCAGCCTTTGGTGCCGGTGCTGGGGTGCAGCCGGTTAAACTGCTGTCGGCGACGCTGGCATCCCCTGGGAGCGCCAGTTCAAGGCCTGGCTGCTCCACTTCTGATCCAGCTCCCCGCTGAAAGCCTGGGAAAGCAGCGGAAGATGGCCCACCCACATGGGAGACCCAGGTGGAGTTTTAGGCTCCTGGCTTCCAGGTGCCCTGTCCCAGTCATTGCGGCCATCTGGGGAGTGAACCTGTAGGTAGATCTGTCTTTCATTCCCTTTTTCTCTGTAACTCTGCCTTTCAAATAAATCGATCTTAAAAAAAAAAAAAAAAAAAAAAAAAGATAAAAATCCAATCTTTGTATCTTTGAGTAAACCAGGAACAAAGATATTTCCTTACTGTTGGGAATTTTCCTCATATTCAGGAGTGAAAGATCAGACTATAAGTTTTCTTACTAAAGCCAGAAAATTTTCTGCATTTTCTAGTTAATGCAGTAACAGAAGACAAAAAATTAGATATGAATATTGAGAAAGAAAAGGGAAACTTGATCGTTATTTTCAAATGATAAGATTTTATCTGAAAAATCTACTTCATTTGTTTTTCCCAGTTGAACGTCTTAGGCTACATAGGCTACATATGTAGATGTACCTGGGCTCAGGATAAGTGTACAGAAGATAAGCTGAAAAAGAAAATCCCATTTAGAGTATAACGCAAAAATACAAAGTTTCATGAAATGCACTTTAGACATGTGTAAGGCTAAAAATTTCACATATGTTTTTTTGGGACCTTAATATTTTAACAAAATGAGTCCAGAGAATCTAAATGAAAAACAAAACAAAAGCCAAAACTTAAGACCGAGGGACATAATAGAAAGCCTCCAGTGGGTGGAAAGAGATATAATGACCCTGAGTGAACAAGCCTAGGGCCTGGAAAGATGAAGGTCTTTAAGGGGACGTCTGGCTGAACAGTGAAGATGCTGGGTAAGATGCCCATATCCATGCCTCAGTGCCTGAGTTCAAATCCCAGCTCCAGCTCCTGATTCCAGCTTCCTGCTAATGTAGACCCTGGGAGGCCACAGGTGATGGCTCATGGAGCTGGATCCCTACCACACACTTAGGAGACCTGGGTGGAGTCCCCGGCTCTTGGCTGCAGCCTGATCCAGCCCCGGCCACTGGAGCATTTGGGGAGAGTGAACTAGCAGATGAGAGCTCTGTGTGTGCCTAATAATAATAATAAAAACCATGTGGGTCCTTTAAAATTAATCTATAAATGTCCTATATTTCCAGTAATAAATATCCTTATGGGGTTTTTGGGCAGGGACAGGAAGGAGGCACAAGGCAGATGATTTTGAAATTCATCTCCAATAATAAAGCAAATTAAAATAGCCAAGAAATTACCTGAAGAAGAAAACCAATGAGGAGAGATTTGACTTACTAGGTATTAACAGCTTTTCTAAACCTAAATAATTAAATCTGTGTTATTGGCAAAAGAGTAGACTGGTCTCTGACATGAAATAGAAGTAGCTTGCACTAATAAAATGGTTTTTCAGAGAGGGAGTATTTTTGAAACGTGTTAAAACAGCTGGTTGACCATACATGCAAGCTCTAAATGTAGTAAAGATTTCAGTCTAAAAAAACTAACCACTGACATTGTGAAAATGCCAGTGACACGGAGCAGCCACGTCCGTCTTGGTGGAGAAGAGCTCCTGTGGGGACGCTCTTGCCAGGGTTAGCGCTCATTCAGGTGAGCATAGAAAGGAATGGGAGGAAACGGGCCAGAAACGCCCCCTAGCATTAACAGAGATGCCAGGACAGGTCAGCGGGGAGAGCAGTCTTTTTTCACACACTGGAGAGCCACCTGGCAAGGAGTGAAGTTAGAACCCTGCCTCTGGGCCGGCGCTGTGGCGCAGCGGGTTGAAGCCCTGGCCTGAAGTGCCAGCATCCCATATGGGCACCAGTTCTAGTCCCGGCTGCTCTTCTTCCAACCCAGTTCTCTGCTGTGGCCTGGGAAAGCAGTACAAGATGGCCCAAATCCTTGGGCCCCTGCACCCGCGTGGGAGACCTGGAGGAAGCTCCTGGCTCCTGGCTTCAGATCAGTGCAGCTCCGGCCATTGCAGCCATCTGGGGAGTGAGCCAACGGAAGGAAGACCTCTTTCTCTCTGCCTCTCCTCTCTCTGTGTAACTCTGACCTTCAAATAAATAAATAAATATTTATTTATTTATTTGAGAGTGGACAGTGAGAGATAGAGACAGAGAGAAAGGTCTTCCTTTGCCGTTGGTTCACCCTCCAATGGCTGCCGCGGCCGGCGCACCACGCTGATCCGATGGCAGGAGCCAGGTACTTCTCCTGGTCTCCCATGGGGTGCAGGGCCCAAGCACCTGGGCCATCCTCCACTGCACTCCCTGGCCACAGCAGAGAGCTGGCCTGGAAGAGGGGCAACCGGGACAGAATCCGGTGCCCCGACCGGGACTAGAACCCAGTGTGCCGGTGCCGCAAGGCGGAGGATTAGCCTAGTGAGCCACAGCGCCAGCCCGATAAATAAATCTTTAAAAAAAAAAAAAAAGAATCCTACCTCATATCATAAACAAAAGTGATCCAAAATTGTCAGTTAAAAAAAAATTGGACTTCAAAATTTACAAAGGACACCATTAACAAAGTGAAAAAAAAATAAAAAAACAAGATGCGGTTGAGAGAAAATATTTGCCAAATCACCTATCTGATTAGGGACTTGTCCTGAGACTATGAAAATAATTCTTATGACTGAACAATAGAAAAGACATTGCCATTTTAGAATGGGCAGAGGAGCTGAATAGTTGTTTCTCCAAAGGGGGGAAAAAAAACACTTGAAAAAATGCTCACCATTTTTAGTCATTAGAGAGCTGCAAATGAATGCCATAGTGAAATATACTTCTAACTTACCAGGATGGAGAAAATCAGAAAGACAGTAGCAAGTGGTAATTAGATACCACATTTAGCACGGGTGGGAATGGAGGGGGTACAGCCACTTTGGAAAACAATCTGGCAGATCCTCAAAAGGTTAGACATAGAGGCACCATGTGACTCAGCTTTCTCCTAGATAGGCAGACGTGTCCATACAGAATCTTGCCCACAAGTGTTCATGGCAACATTCTTCATTAATAGCCCAGGAGGGGAAACAGCCGCGTACCCAGCAACTTGTGAGGGGATAAACAGTGCGGTGTCGCCATACACAGAAGCATCATCCCGTGATTAGTGAGGGGCGGGGTGAAGGACGGAGACGTGCTGCCACACGGACCATCTTTGAATTTTGCTAAATGAAAGAAACCCAAGCAAAAAGCCACACGCGATTACATTTACATGTAACGCGGCAAATAGGCGAATCCATAGAGACAGGAAGTGGAGCGGTGGCCACCAGGGCTTGGCGGGGAGGGAGTCACTTGCTCGTAGGTGTGGGGTTTCTTTGTGGTGTGATCCATGATCCAGCGTCCTGCCATGAGACACTGGTGGTGGTTGCCCAAGGCTGAGGGTGTACAGAAACCACCAAACCGTGCACTTTCAAAGAGTCGGGGCAGTGCTGTGTCGGCTGTCACTAAAAAAGAAACCGGGTTCTGAGTAAAGATGACAGGGCGAATACATGCACCCGATTTATCCCCCTCACGATCCCGCAAGAAATGCAACCGCGTGCTTCTGTACACACCCCCTCCAAGTTCCGGGAGAACAGAAGAGCCGTCAGCAACAGCATTTGAGAACTGGAACGCGGTTCTGGGAGAGCTGGCCCTGTACATCACAGAGCCCTCAGTCGGGGCAGTGGGGTGAAGCTGAGTGCCCAGGTCGCTGCTGGTTGAAAGCTGTTGTGATTGAGCCCCTGCCCGACCCTGGTGCTCCCCCACCCCCAGGGAGCTCTGTCGAGGGGGACACCCAGGTGAGTTGGTCGTGGGAAAGCAATCGGGCTGGGGCTTGAGGGCCCTTAGCCATGTGTTTGCTCAGCCCATGGTTTCATAAACTGGAGACATCCCGTGTTTCACGGCCGTCCATTCAGAGCACCTCTGTCTTGATATTTTTTTTTTCCTACTACTCGTCATGTCAGACAGCTTTGGAACACCCGGGACCTTGCACTCGGGGGCAGGGGTGGGGCGTGGGGTTTGAGTTGGGGGTGTACTGTTTCAACTGCAGTTTGTGGAGATGTTTTGGGGGAATTTTTTTAAAAGATTTATTTATATGAAAGAGTTACATAGAGAAGGAGAGGCAGAGAGAGAGAGAGAGAGGGGTCTTCCATCCACTGGTTCACTCCCCAGTTGACTGCAATGGCCGGAGCTATGCTGATCTGAAGCCAGGAGCCAGGAGCTTCTTCCTGGTCTCCCACACGGGTGCAGGGGCCCAAGGACTTGGGCCATCCTCTGCTGTTCTCCCAGGCCACAGCAGAGAGCTGGATCAGAAGTGGAGCAGCCAAGACTCGAACTGGTGCCCACATGGAATGTAGGCACTGTAGGTGGCGGCTTTACCTGCTACACCACAGCACCAGCCCCTTGGGGAAAATTACAGACCAAAGAGTTGGAAATATTCAGAACATCCCTGTTTTGGTAAGCTTTAAATTTATTTAAAAACTAAAAGAAAAATCGGGTAAAAAATAATAGGGCACGAAAGTGATAAAGGTGAGAATTCAATCAATAGGAACCAAGGCAAGTGCAACCAAGTGTCTTCAGCTTGTACTCAAAACTGGCACAATCCATTAAGAGGAGGGGACCAGCTGTAAATTGGAGTGACAATTGTTTGAGCATCTAGTTAATGACAAAGAGGAGCAAGTCGTAGGACACGTTGATAAAACATTGACATTTCTGGTGGATTTACCGTGAAGGACAACATGAAGATAGAACTCACGACATGCCCTCCCCTAGGCCATCCGTGACGGGCTGGTTACTGTCATTAATTCAGAGAGCACTTAGGGTTAGTCACGGTACAAAAAGTCTTGAAATGTGCCCTGAAACCTTACCATCTATTTGTGAAAGAAACACAGGATCTTTCCTAAACTCTGCAACAGTCTTAAAATTTATGTTGCTCTCTTACCAATAATTTGGGGAGGAAAAAAAATTTTTTTTTGACAGGCAGAGTGGACAGTGAGAGAGAGAGAGACAGAGAGAAAGGTCTTCCTTTTGCCATTGGTTCACCCTCCAATGACCGCTGCAGCCGGTGCACCACACTGATCCGATGGCAGGAGCCAGGTACTTATCCTGGTCTCCCATGGGGTGCAGGGCCCAAGCACCTGGGCCATCCTCCACTGCACTTCCTGGCCACAGCAGAGAGCTGGCCTGAAAGAGGGGCAACTGGGACAGAATCCGGCACCCCAACCGGGACTAGAACCCGGTGTGCCGGCGCCGCTAGGCAGAGGATTAGCCTAGTGAGCCACGGCGCCAGCCAATGGTAGCCACTTTTCAGTCAGCCCTTCTGGCTGAGTGATCTCCACTCCAGCAACATGGTACTACCAGCCTTGTGTCACATGAACAGGCAGGCATTTTAGAAGTTGCCATTTGTTCTTTTTTTTTTTTTTTTTTTTTTTTTTTTAGAATTATTTCTTTATTTGAAAGGCAGAGTTGCAGAGAGGGAGAGAGAGAGGTCTTCCATCCACTGGTTCCCTCCCCAGATGGTCACAACGGCCAGAGCTATGCCGATCCAAAGCCAGGAGCTTCCTCCAGGTCTCCCGTGCAGGTGCAGGGCCCAAGTACCTGGGCCATCTTCTACTGCTTTCCCAGGCCACAGCAGGGAACTGGACTAGAAGAGGAGCAGCCAGGACTTGAACTGGTGCCCATATCGGTTGCTGGGACTGCAGGTGGCAGCTTTACCTGCCATGTCACTGCGCCAACCCTGATCATCTGTTCTTTTTCTAAATATTTTCACTTTGGTTTCAAAGGGCAGGTAAAATTATATCAGCTTGAGGCCTACAAAACCCAGACTCACATCTGGGAGTGCAGTTAGCACGGTGGAGGGCAGGACAGCCATAGTGAAGTCTGGAGGATAAAGCGAACATGAGCACCCCTTCCCCTCCCCAGCACACACACCCCGCCTCTCCTACTCCTGAGACAGGAGACTGTGGAGGAATTTTTCCCAAGGATTTTTATCTGCCCAAGAGAAAAGACCAAAAGTATACTGACATTGAGGATTTGCCCACAAAACTTCAGCCAGGCCACACCGTACACTAGGTCCACGTCCACGTGCTCAGAGCTTCCAACCAGCTTTTTTGGTCCTCCAGTCCTGTATGTGAGTAGGTGGCACCAGAATTGCCACACATCCAGGGAAAGCGTTTAGTATTTAAATAAATAAATAGACTAAACAAGCAGAAACAACTTGGAGGGAAACAGACTATAAAGAGAAGAAATATTTTTAAAGCTGTCATTAAGATCCTCAGATAAGAAGGCATCAATGAAATAAAAACAAGATTTTTTTTTAAAGAAAAGGACATCCTGAAAATTTAGAAAAAGTCTTGGAAATTAAAAATTTGATAGCAGAGATAAAAGACTCTTTAGAAGTGTTATAAAGTTAAGAATAATTGGAAAACAAGGACCACCAAGCCAAGGAGGGGTGACATCAAAGTTATAACAATTTCAGAAGCAGGAAATGGAGGAGAAACCATTGATGACAAAGTTATTTTAATCCCAGAGCCAAAGATTACAAATTATTAAAAATCCAAGGGGTTCTGCAAATATCCAGCAAAGATGGATGCAACTAGACCTGTGAGGTACATCGCTGTAGCACTTCACAGCCCTAGCAGACACAGGGCCCTGTGAGCTTGCCTGAGGAAAAGCAGGTCAGATACAAGGGATGGGAGTCAGATGTCCTGCAGCCTCACCACAGCCCCAGAGCTGGGCAGCCAGAGCCAGGGCACCGTGCCCTGCAAATTTAAATGGTGCCACGTCCAGCCTGGGATTTTATACCCAGCCAGACTAACTAGCCGAGGGAAGGAATAAACAGTCTGGGGGACATGAAAAGTCTCAGAAGTTATCTCCCACACACCCCCCCCCCCCCATAAAATAAGGAGTAGACAGAGGGAAGAGGAGCAGCAGGGGTGGATCGTGGGGAAAAGTCGGGAGTCCCAGTGAGGACAGCGGCTGTGCACCGTGCTGAGGGGCAGCCGGCCCAGCATGGAGGTGGGCACAGGCTCCCGTGGAGGAGGCCTGGTGTGCAGGAGTGAATTCAGAGTGGAAGTAGGTGCGGAGACCACCCAGACCTCACCGTGTACCCTCGTCCTGCGTATAGAAGACCTGGAAAAGCCCAAATGGAGCAGTAAGTATGCCACTTAGTTAGCTTTGGAGTAAATGTGCCATAGAAATAGTAGCAGAATTGAAAGCTCGGGACTTAGTAGACTTGAAGCAAATGAAAGGAAGATAAAAGATGATGTACTGTTACTGTTGGGCACTGCTGCACCAGAAATTATTCCACAACTTGGAGGCTCCAGACAGCAACGGACGGTTCCACATGGTCGAGAATTTGGTAATGACTTGGCTGAGGTTTGGCTTGGGAAGCCTCACGAGGTTGAGTTGAGCACGTTTACCTCGTAAGGTTGGACTGAGGCAGAAGAGCCTGCCGGCTCCCACATGCAGAATGGAGGACACGTCACCATACTCTTGACTTAGTGTAATGGCTAATGCTGCCTAGCCACGCTGCGATACCTGACTGTACTGCAAGTGTGTGTCAGTAGGGACGAGCACCCTAAAGAGTGTTTTATTTGCTCGTGTAGTTAAATCCTATCTTCCAAAGTACAAAAGTCAGTAGCTAGAGCCTGAAGACCTCATCCTCCAGAGGCTGCAGTACAATAAGTGCAAAGAGAATGCTCAAACCTGCTGAGCTGAGAGAGGTCGTCTTGGCCGGGGCAGGCAGGGGGCGCCGGGGCCGGGCATTCTAGGGTGAAGTTTCACTCCACGAGCCTCCTTGCCTCATCAGACCGTGCACACGTGCACACGTATGGCTTTGATAAAAGCAGCGCTTCAGTGACCACAAGGAAGTCGTAGTAATGGTGAAGCAAGCATGGGTGAACACCTGACACGACGTGAGGGTGCAGGAAGCGGGTCTTTCTCAGTCTGAGACCAGAAGTAGGAAGCACAGGAGAGAAGGTAGAATTGATAGACCTGCCTTCACACTAATCAAGAACTCTGTCCAGCCAGGGGGAAATCCTGCTGTTTCAATCTTTTAAAAATGTAAAATGTTTCCATCTGTCTCTAGGGCAGTTTGGCAAAGTATATCAAAGCCTTAAACACAGAATGTAGGTGTACATCCTTGACCCAGCCAGGCCAAGATCTTACCCTCCTTGACTAATCCTTGGAGTACACAAGAAGAATTTGTGTTTATAGAAAAAGAAACATTTGATTCAGTTGAAAAGACCAGCAGTAAGTGATGTGGGTGTTGTGGTACAGCAGGTTAAGCCACCACTTGGGGTGCCTGCATCATATCTGGGAGTGCCGTTTGAATCCCAGTCACTTTTTTTTTTCTTTTTAAGATTGCTTTATTTATTTCAAAGGCAGAGTTAGGGAGAGAGAAGAAGAGAGAGCTCGTTCATCTGCTGGTTCACTCCCCAGATGTCTGCAGTGGCCAGGGCTGGGCCTGACGGAAGCCAGGAGCCTGGAACAGCATCCTGGTCTCTCACGGAGGTGACAGGGACCCAAGCACTTGGGCCATCCTCCATTGCTTTCCCAGGTGCATTAGCAGGGAGTTGGGTTGAAAGCAAAGCAGCCAGGACTTGAACTGGTGCTCATGTGGGATGCCAGTGTCATAGGCAGTGGCCTAACCCAGTGCGCTGCAATGCCGACCCCCAGCTGCTCCACTTCTGTTCCTGCTCCCTGCTGATGCATCCTGGGAGACGGCAGATGGCATCTCCAGTGCTTTAGGTCCCCGCCATCCGCGGTGGCGACCAGGCCGGAGTTCCATCTTCTCAACCTCAGGTTGGCCCCGCCCTGGCTGTGGTGGGCGTTTGGGGAATGAACCAGCAGATGGAAAACTCTCTGTCTCTCACTGATGCTCTGCCTTTCAAATAAAATTTTAAAAAATTTTTAAAAAGATGATTAGAAGTATAGAATGGCAAATAAACATGATATATGGTTACACTTTAAAGTTGTGTAAATTTTCACTATATACGTGTACACATGTGTACACACATAGGCACACTGAGATTTGCGATACTGATTTTCCCCTTGGGTTCTGTGTGTGTGCGTGTACGCATGCCAAGTTTTTAATACGGATCAGGTGCTATTTCTGTAACCATGGGTGGTGGTTTGTTTAGTTGGGGCAAAAGTGGAAGGTACAAAGCAGCAAGCAGAGTTGGCCACCACGAGCAGTCGACATACTTGCCTCAGTTGCTTTTCTTTCTGCAGGTTTTAAAAATCTCCTTACCAACACTGAGCCTTGACCTCAGTCCTCACTAGAGACGGTAGCCAGAGATCGTCTGCTCTCCCTTTCTCCCCACTCCCCCACCGCCTTCCTCTGCTCTTCTCTGTACGTCTCAGGCTTTCTCTGGTGAGCGTGCTTTTTTCTTTGTAAGGGAATTAATTAGATAAAATATTTTTAAATGCCAAATAAGTTTTATTAGGCATTTTAAAAAATTTGTTTGAAAGAATTGGAGAGACTGAGAGAAAGATCTTCCATTGCGAGTTCACTCCCCAAATGGCTGCAGCTGCTGGGGGTGGGCCAGGCTGAAGCCAGGAGCCTGGAGCTCCAGCCAAGTCTCCTATGTGGGGGGCAGGGGCCCAAGTACTTGGGCCATCTTCCACTGCTTTTCTCAGGCACATTAGCAGGGAGCTGGATTGGAAGTGGTACAGCTGGGACTCAAACCTGTGCCCATATGGGATGCAGACATCACAGGTAGAGGCTTAACCTACAATGCCACAGCGCAGAACCCCGTTGCAGACATTTTCAGAGAAGGTAGGCGAGGTTCTGGACTTGAGGACGAGCTTTGGTTAAGCTAGGAAAGAGGGAGGCAGCCCTCTTCAGTGGTGTGGCCGTATGTCCCTGTTGTCCTCATGAGGGTCCAGGTTATCCTGGTGACATGAACTCAGAAATGCCCCCATTTGGGTCAGGAGAGGATAAGGAGTCTGTGTGAGATTAACAAGCAGCCATTGGCGGAGTTGTTGGGTGGGGTGGGGTGGGGTGGGAGAGAAGGCGGAAAGGAAGGTTCACACCGCCTTGCAGAGGCTGAACGGTGGTGTAGACGCCTGCTCCGGCTCGGGGCTGGGCAGGAAGCGCACAAGGTGGCCTCGAGCCTCTTGAAGTACCCGGAAGTACAGAAGTGCCAAATACCCACGCACACACGCACACACGCACACACGTCGATGCGGAAGTGCGGCAGCGGGCCGCGCTGGAACAGTTTGAGCACTGGAGTAAAGCGGTGCTGGGTGAAATCCCGAGGGTTCTGGATGGTGGAGCGGGGCTCAGCACGGTGGGTTCTCCCGCAGAGTACGTGTGGGGAGAAAGCTGGCAAGCACACCTCAGCGTGGTGACCAGGCCCCACCCACAGCTCTGCAGTCGATGGCGTGTGGCTCCATGACATGTGAGCGTGGCTCCTCGGCCTGGTCAGGAGAGAGACAGCAGAGAGCCCAGGTGGGCAGTCCTTACAGCCTGATCAGCACTCCTTAAAAATGATGAGGGTTCTGAGAAATTGCACAGCCAGGAGAAGTCGGAGGAGACGTGGTGACTAAGTGTAATGTGGGGACCCGGAGGGGCTCCTGGGGTTTAAAACGGGCGTCGGGCCGGTGCTGTGGCGTAGCAGGTAAAGCCACCGCCTGCGGTGCCGGCATCCCATACAGGCGCCAGTTCGAGACCCGGCTGCCCCACTTCTGATCCAGCTCTCGGCTGTGGCCTGGGAAAGCAGTGGAAGGTGGCCCAAGTCCTTGCACCAGCATGGGAAACCTGGAAGAGGCTCCTGGCTTCAGATCAGCATAGCTCTAGACGTTGCAGCCAACTGGGGAGTGAGCTAGCGGATAAAGGACCTCCCTCCCTCCCTCCCTCTCTCTGCCTCTCCTTTTCTCTGTGTAACTCTGACTTTCAAGTAAATAAATAAATCTTTAAGAAATAAATAAAATGGGCATCAGAGAAAACTAAGGAAATCCGAATAAGGTCTAGACGTCAGTCTGCCGTGTTGATTGACAAATGTACCACACTAATAGAAGGCATTGGCGAGAGAATGGGGCGGGGGGGAGTTAACGTGTTTTCTTCACAGTGAACTGCAATCTTTTACAAGTTGGGAACATGAACTTTTAAAATGAAAGTACTTGCAAGATGTTCTTCTAGGAGGTGGAGACAGCTTTTGACTCAGCAAGTTGAAAGCCACGGGAAGTAATGGGTGACGGCCACTAGGTGTGGCGGAAACGCAGGGGGACCTCGTGGGGCCTGCGTGGCACACATAAGTGGCGTGCGCCAGTGCACTCCGTTCTGCAGGAACCCTCCTCTCACGTCTGTGTCTTGAGGGACAACGGCCCTTTTTGATGCCATGGGGTGGGAGGGGGGGATTTATTTATTTATTTGAAAGGCAGAGTTACAGAGAAGCAGAGAGAGAGAGAGAGAGAGAAAGGTCTTCCATCTGCTGGTTCACTCCCCAGATGGCCGCAATAGCCAGAGCTGTGCCAACAGGAGCCAGGAGCTTCCTCCAGGTCTCCCACACAGGTGCAGGGGCCCAAGGGCTTGGGCCATCTTCTACTGCTTTCCCAGGCCATAGCAGAGAGCTGGATCAGAAGTGGAACAACCAGTACTCGAACCGGCGCCCATATGGGATGCCGGCACTGCAGGCAGCAGCTTTACCCGCTACACCACAGCGCCAGCTCCCACAGTGTTTTGATCAGATACGGGTAACAAGTTCCTGTGGAAAGAGCATGACCAGTGAGTGGGAGGGAGAAGGCAGGAGCCCAGGCTGTCCTGGTGTTTATGGTGGACGGGCACCGTGGCCCGTCACTGGACCAGTCACTGAACCTCTGCTTGCTTCCTCATCTAAACAATGAGAGGCTGAACTAGGCGGAGAGGACATTTCTGTGGTAACTTCCACCCTGGGAAAAAGCCTGTGATTCCTGAGACAGAGAAGGCGGCTGTACACGGAATAGAGTTGCATTGCTGGTGCTAGCCCCTCGCCTGGCGTGCTCACCCGGAGGCAGAGTCGTTTGGAAGACTTTTCGGACAAGTCTCCACAGTTCTCGCCCTCCTCCCCTCGCCCTTGGCCTGGAGATTCCTAGACCCCGGGGATCTTCCTTTGTTGTACAGTTGAAGATCCTGGGCGCGGGGCAGGCTGTGATTGGTTCAGCCCGGGAGCTGGGCACAGGCAGCACCCGCGGGACCCTGCTCGGCTGCCCCTGGGTGCCCAGCAGCTCCAGGCCCTGTTTGGGGAAAGGTGCCTGAGGCCCAGGCCAGGAAGGGCTTCTCTCCCCTGGAGCCTTTCCCCTTCGGGTCTGAGAAAGGGGACAGCAATTTCATTTTTTTCTTTTCGGCTCTGTGCCCCCCTCTCCTCACCTCCCCCCAGTAATTACATAGCCAGAGATGATTTGTTTACAGAAGCCACGTGAATCAGCTAGCCCTGAAAGGGTTAACGCGCCTAAATTACGGGGCTGGGTGAACAATAAACAGGATGTCCTCCAGAAATTAAATTTAAACCACTGTGACTCAGGCGGGGCCAACCCCTCAACGGATCGTTGTCTGGGGTTATTATCGGTGGTTAATTATACCGTTGGGTTTAGCAACAGAGCTGGTCAGTTTGGGCCAAATGGAAGCAGAGAAGCGGTGTGGAGGTGGGGTGGCCGGCGAGCGGGAGCTTTGAATGGCAGCGCTTCTGCCAGGGCCTGGGAGCCCAAAGGAGGGTAGTGAGTGGGGCTGGGCGCAGCCTGTGCCTGGGCTGACCCCAGGGGCTCCTGACGTGCCTGCGGGGAGTGCGCACCTGCAGTCCCTATAGCTGCTGAGAGACACTGTTTGCTTCCTGGCCTGGCCACTGTTTGTTGCCTGTTTGAATCCTAGGCGTTTCTGTGCCTTGAGGAAGCTTCTACGTTATCTAGTTTAATTCCCTCCTGATCTTACAAAGTAGGAAATGAAGCCCCAGGGCGGCCTGCTTCTCAGAGCTGCTGAGCTAGCCCTTGACCTCAGACCCCCTCCCGGACTGGGACCCTGCTGCTGTTGGGCCAGGCCGCCCTCCGTCCAAGTGGGCAGTCTGCTCGCAGAGCACCGTGGCAGGTCCAAGGCCAGCCACAGCTGGGCTCCATAGCCTTCTCGTTAGCCACCTTCAGACTCAGTGCATTTCCCGGGGACGTACCCCGGCCTGGCGGGCGTCGATGGCCCTGTGATCGGTCATCTCTCCCGAGCAGCCCTGCATACCCACAGTCGCTGCGCTGTGGAGCAGCAGAGGAGCGCCAGCACAGCCGACGGGTGGTGTGGTGGTGGCTTTAAAGGCGTGTTTTCCAGGGTGATAGCTAGTACAGCAAGCCTGTAATTTCCCACGTTGCAGCTCCTCCAGACACAAGGTGCGCGGTGCGGCTGTTTGTGGGGTGTCTGCCCTTTGCTGGCCTCTCCTTTTCAAGGCATATAAACTTCAGACTGTTAGCACGGAAGGTCCTCGGGGCAGGAGCTGGTGCCTGATCCTGCATCTGTCAGAGGCCCTGGGAAGATGGCTGTCCTAGAACTCAGCTCCGCCCGTGCCCATGGCCCTCACCCTCAGGGCATGGCATGCGGGCACCTCGTCCACACCCTCCTGGGGAGAGTGTCAGTCCCCCCCTCACCCCACCCGCATCTCACGGTATCCCTCTTTGTCTCTTTCTCTTGTAGGATTCCTTTTAAGATTGGACAGCCCAAGAAGCAGATCGTTCCCAAAACAGTGAGTAACCCAGTCTTGCACTCTTGAAAGTCAGTGCCGTCTCACGCGGCCTTTGCGTAGAACCAGAGATTTAACAACACCAGGGCAACCCGGACCTCGTTCCCCATCGTGTAGGTCTGACTGTGTTTGCAGGGGCCTCCCGTCTAGGGGCCAGGAAGAAGTGGATAGCGAAGGTGTGGAGGACGGCTCTGCTCCTGAACCGGCCACTAGCACTTGTCCCAGCAGAGTTCCCGAAGCACAGAGTGCGCCGGACACGCCCAGGCCTTTCCTTTGAGCCCCTCTGCTGCACGGCAGCCCAGGCAGCTTCCGGGGCAGCCCGGGTCCCTTGCCCCACTGCCCGCTGTGTTCCTGGCTGTGCTGCAGTCGCTCGGCAGGAAGGCGTGGCTGACTCCTACCCCCGGAAGGCCCACAGTCCTTAGCCTTATTTGACCCGGACGATGGGAGAGGAGAAGAATCGCAGATCCTTGGAAAGTGAGAGCTGGACTTGCATACAACTGCCTGAGTTTTCCTCCTGGTGCTGCAGGAGCGTCTAGGGCTGTCACAGCCCCACCCTGGCGTGGCTGGAATCAGAGCCCAGGTTTGGGCTGCAGATCCGCACTCCTCCCCTCGTTTTACGCTGCCCCGGGCAGTGCCCTGTCTCCCAGGGTTGGGCATTGGAGCACAGTGCAGCCTCTTCAGCACCCTTGCCCACCAATCTGAGCCACGAGTCTTGCTCTGACATGGAAGACCATCGCGTAGGACCTGTCTCGCATGGCAGCTCAGAGAACCCAGCGCTGCAGGGGTGCAGGCCCTCGTCTCTGTCATCCCAGCCCCCGGCTGTCCTCCCTGCCTTACTGACTTCTCCCCTCCTTGGCTCAGCTCTCAGAACTACGGGGAAGATGCTGCTTCCGCTTGGCGGGGAGTTGGGCACACATCTGACCAGGGCCTGCATCTTTGGGAAATCCAAAGTTAGATCCCCCGAAAGGAAGTGGGCCCGAGTTAAAAGAGCTCTCCCTGCTTCGAGCGGGGCAGGTGGTCAGCAGAGCCAGCGCTCCCCCCCATGCAGAGGCTGACCATCTGCAGAGGCGCTCAGCAGAAGCCCAGAGGATCTGGGTGTGCGAACGCTGGGCTCTGGCGGTTACAGGAAGTGGGAAGGTGTGGCTTGGAGTCTCCAGAGTTTAATCCATGGCAGATCTGAAAGCGAAGTGGTTTTGAGAAGGGTCTTTTATTCCTTCACTCACTGCGAACACTCGGCCCTCCCACACCCCAGCCTTTGTTGAAATGGACTTTGTTCTCCACTGAGCAGCAGAGGCTAGGATGCAGCCTCCAGCCCCTTTGCCAGATTGGCTCACGGAGAGACCTCCAGGCCCTTTCATCTGAGGCTGGGGCGGCAGGTGCACCCGCGCCTTCCCTCCACTGGCTCACTTGACACGGAACTGTAGTCCCCTGACAGACTGGGTGGCAGGGAGGCACCTGTGACCCTGGGTGAGGTCCTCAGCCTCTGAGCCGTGGTCTCTCAATTGTGAGATGAGATGACAGTAGTAACTGTGTCACGCACACACCAAGTTACACACCAGGGGGATACCGACTGCCGTCCAGGGAGCTCGTGGGTCTGGCTGTTTGTAAGCCATCAAGGACCAGCCTGTCCCGGGCAGCTCACTCCTCACTGCAGTGAAGTTGGAGGCCAGGCCAAGGTACAGCTTGGGATAGAGTGACACACTTCCTTGGCTTGCTCTCCTCACCTTCCCAGAGGTGCTGAAGTGTATGCAGCAAGACCCTGCCTCCTTGGGCCTCGGGCCCCACCCCGGCACCCCCTCCTGGTCCCCAGGACAGGCCTGGGCCGCGTGGTTGTCTCGGCATCTCTGGCAGCTGCCCCCGAACAGCGGTGACGCGCTCTGTTGTTCTTGCCCAGGCACTTCCAGGGAGGGGGCAGATGTGGCCGCCTGGGTTACTGGGAGTCACAGCGCCCCTGTCATGGGAAGAAATGTTCCTGTTATCTGCAGGGAGTTTCAGGAAGGTTTTGGCCCGAGGCACCCGACTGTCAGACACAAAGGGAGCATTGTGTCTGTGCTCTGCTGCTCTCCCGTGCCCAGGTTCTTCATGCACACGCCAGTATTGCCAAGGCTCCGGCTGCTCCGGCTGCTCCGGCGTGCGCTGTGCGCAGGCTGACCGTTAGCACACAGCCGCAAGAGCAAAGGCGCCCCCACCTCCGCTCCGGCCCCTCCCACTCCCCCAGGTCCCATAAAAGTGGCGGCAGTGTCTTGGTGTGGAGAAAGGAGCCGCGCCTGCCCGCATAACTGGGGAGGGTGGAGGAGCTCTTTCCGGCTTTTGCCCGCCATGGGCCTCCGAAGCCAGGGCTAGCCTGGGTCTTGTGCCCCAGGATTCCTAGCGAGGCAGGTGCCCTGCGACATCACAGGAAAAGGATCCACTGAACCTTCCCACTCGAAAAGGGGTTCACGTCCCCCGTGGAGGGTCTTTCAGCCTTGTGAGCCCACCTTAATTCTGTAGGGACGTCCCGAGGGGGAGGCAGCGTCTGCCAGGGGTTCTCCAGATGGCCCCTCCACCCTAGCTCTGCTCCCGTTCACCTGAACCCTAGCCCCGCCCACGTGTCTCCTTTCTCGCCTCACCGTGAGTGGAAGTCAGGGTGGGAAGTCAGCCTGTTCATTCATTCAACACATACTGAGTTCCTGCTGTGTGCCAGGGCCTGACCTAGGCACTGTGGATGGAGCAGTGGCCAGCACAGCCCTCCCTCCCACCCGAGCCTTGGGGAATGCAGGGGCCAGCCGAGGTAGCCTCCAGGTGCCCGAGTCTCCACGCGCTGAGCTCGCCAGCCTGGCCTGGCCGGCCCAAGCCCCTGGCCGGCCGTGCACATGTGTTTGCACTTGCGTTGTTGACTGGGCTCCAGCTGCCTTTTGGCAGCGGCATCAAGCGAAGATGTTCAGATCTTTTCTCCTTGGCTCTTTCCCTGAGAGTCCATATACCTCGGAATGTGCTCCAGTGTGTCCCTTTGTTCCCGTAGCCTTATGTGAGGGGCTGGAATTCTGCCGTTGCCCCTCCTCGCTCTTTCCCAGCGGCAGAGACAGACTGGGGGCAGCGAGCTGTAGCGCGAGCTGCCCCTGGCTCCTGGGAGCAGGGCAGGCGAAAGGTCCCGAACTTGCCTGGGGCTGTCAGGTGGCTTTGAGTGGCCCTGGCACGCTGCTCAGCGGCCAGCGTGAGACCTCGATCGAGCTTGTCGTCAGCCAGAACGAGCCAGCCTTGTCGGAAACCTGTGCAAGTCCGAGCAGTCCCCAGCCGCGGAGCCAGGTGTTCGTGGCCATCCCACACATTGCAGCACACTTGGGGGATTGCAAAAGCGAGGCTGCCTCTGGGGTTGGGCACACCAAGACAGCACCTCCACTGGGTCCTGGCTCTCCACGGGAGTTTGGCCAAGGAATGCTTAGCGTCAGTTTCACCTTCGTGGCAATAAGTGCTTATAATGTGTGGAGACGCTGGTCACACTCACACTCGCCCATGTAAGAAAGGAGCTGTGTCCAGCGACAGGAGCGGTGACCATGTGATGGCACGGGGCGCCAAGCTTGGCCTGGCCAGTGTTTGCTGGGCTTCTCTCTGCCCTGGGGTTGTCAGCCCCGCCGGTGCCTCTGGACGGCCCTGGCCTCCCCCACTGCAGTGAGCAGGAGAGGATCCCCCACCCCCACACACGGGGAGGGCTGACACCTCCCCTGGGAAGCCGCCTGACTATGTGAAGGCCCCCCACTGGACAGCCAGGGAGCTGATGCCCACACCCCACCTTGGAATGCCTGGGTTCCACCGCTGGGTCCTGCTTCCTGATACAGACGCTGGGGGGCAGCACTGGTGACTAGTGAGGAGCCTCCTGCCACCGCATGGGAGACCTGGATTGAATTCCCAGCCTCGGCCCTGGCCTAGCCCCGGCCCTGGCCCAGCCCCAGCCATTGTAGGCACTTGGGGACTGAATGAACCAGTGCGTGGGGCAGAGGTAAGGGGGAACTTGCTCTCTCCTTTTCTAATTACAAAAAAAAAAAAAAAAAAAAAAAAAAATTCCATGTGTGATCTGCATCTGCACGTTCCGCCACGGAGAAGGGACTGGAGTGACAGCCAGGTGCAGCCCGGGAAGGCCCAGGCAGAGCCCCCTCTCCCACCTGCAGGCGTGGGCGTGGTCTTTGTCGGCCCACCCTGAGCCGGGCAGCAGGCTGAGCCGAGGAGACTGAGAGCTGCTTGGGTCTGCCGGCTAGAGCCGCCCTACACCCAGACCCACCTCTGCCTCTGCCTCCTCCCACCTCCCTGGGTGAATCTCAGCCGCGTTCACAGCCCCGTGGCTGCCTACGCCCCCCCCGGGGGGGGGGGACTGTTGAGAAGCGGCACCCAGCTTGGCTCCCTGCTCCCCACGGTGGAGGAGCAGAGCCACAATGCGCCGCTACTTGTCTGGCCGGCCCGGCTGGGAGGGAGTCTCGCTTCCTCAATCACACACTTAATTAATTTGGGAACACAGGGGTGCTGTGTCGTTAGCGATCTGCTGGTGCTTGTAGGAACTGGGTGGTGGTGTTTGCTGCAGACCGGGGCAGGGTGTGGAGGGAGTTTCAGGAGGCTGGGAGATTTTTTCCGACGTGCTGTCATTTCTCGATGATTGAGCTCGCTCTTTTGTTACAGGTGGAGAGAGACTTTGAAAGGGAGTATGGAAAACTGCAACAGTGAGTGTCAGACCCCACAAGGGTGAGGCGGGAGCTTGGGACCCCGCCAGGCCTCACTCGGCACCCTGCCTTGTCTCCTCATAGCGCGCCAGTGGCTCTCTGTGGCCTCAGCACCCTGGGAGCTGAGGGCAGCCTAGGCCACCCCCACTGCCACCAATCCGCCCCCAGCGCGTGGCCCTGCGGGACGTGCAGCACTTGGGGGCTGGCCTCATGCAGAGTTGGCCGTGGCACTGCAGACAGCGGGAAGGGTCCCCGGGTGAAAGGGCCCCTCTCCTCCCTGGTGGGCGTTCCGGAGTATCTGCGTAACCCGGGAGAGGTGACGAAAGGAGGCCCGGCGCCCAGGCTTGTGCCCTGCCTTGCAGGCTGGAAGAGCAGACCAGGAAGCTGCAGAAGGACATGAAGAAGAGTGCCGACGCCGACCTGGGTAGGTGCCGCCCGCTGTGCCCTGGCAGGGAGGCCGGGTGCGGGGCGCTTCCTCCCGCGGCCCCTAGAGGGCTCACTCGGGAGTCTCTGCGTGGGGGGCGGAGACTAGGCAGCCTGAGCAAAGTGCCCGGAGGCCGGTCCCCGGCAGGTGGTCGCCAGTCCCCACAGAGTTCTGTGGGCGGGTGCTGGCTGCCAGGCCCGCCTAGGGCCCAGTTAGGGTAGGTAGACATCTCCCTGCCAGCTCAGGCTGCCCGGAGGGAAGAGGCGGCACGTTCTGTCCTGGCGCAGACAGCAGTCCCTGGGCTGGGCGAGTGGCCCAGGGGTCACGATGCTGCTTGATTTGCCTGCGTCCCATGTCCCAGCGCCTGGGTTCAGGGCTCTGCTCTGCTTCCAGTTCCAGCTTCCTGCTGATGCGTCCCCTGGGAGGCAGTCATGATGGCTCCCGTGCTGGGGGCCCTGCCACCCCTGTGGGAGACAGATGGAGTTCCCATTCCTGGCTTCTGCCTGGCCCAGCCCCAAAGGAACCAGTAAAGGGGAAATGTGTCTCTGTCCCCCTCTCCTTCTGCCTCTCCGATTTAGAAGCTGAGCAATGACCGTCCTTGGCCCGGGGGGGCTGGCTGCCATGGTGTTTGAGAGCCGAGTTGCAGTGTAGAGCCAGCGCTGCCTCAGGATAACTCCGCCATCCCAGAGGGCTCTGAGGGGCTGTGCGTGGGAGCGTGTGGTGCCAGGAAGCAGCCAGTGGCCTGGGAAGGCTCAGTTGGCCGAAATGAGGAGGAGCTGGGCCCAGCAGCCCAGAGACACAGGCAGCCCTGGCGTCAGGAGCACTGGGTGCCTTATCCCCAGGCTGTGCGCTCGCAAGAGGCCGTGAGCAACCGGGAGAAACGCAGGGCTGCGGGGCGCTGGGTGGAGGCGAGAGGGGGCCCTCGAGGCCCTTGCTCCCCCAGCCCAGAATGCCAGGCCTTTGGCCAGAGGTCGGCCGCTGCTGTGTCCACGCGGGCACTGCGCTGGGCTCTCGGCGCCCTCACCTGCTCCCCACCCTGCCGGCGGGCTAGGACAACGCGGGTTGGTTAACGCAGTGCGCTGGAACCATGTCTAGCCACGGCCTGCTCTCCGTGAGGGTTAGCTCTTCCTCCCATCTCAGTGTTGGCACGGCTGGCTCAGCAGCA
Organism: Oryctolagus cuniculus; assembly: GCF_964237555.1. NCBI lineage: Eukaryota > Metazoa > Chordata > Mammalia > Lagomorpha > Leporidae > Oryctolagus > Oryctolagus cuniculus. The sequence goes on from NC_091439.1 coordinate 700,136, forward strand.
AGTCCAAGTGGTGGGCGGTGTCACTGCCCCCGGTGGGTGTTGAAGACCACCCTGGGCCGCCTCGGTACCAGGATGAAGGAACCCCGCGCTAGGTGCTGCCATAGCAGAGGTTCGGCTCACCCCCGGGTGCTGAGACGGCGCCTTCAGAGCTGCTGACGAAGGGACGGTTCCTGCCCTGTGCCCCTGTGCCAGTTTCTGTCGGTGCCACAGGTCTGGGGACGGCTCACCCCCAGGACCCGGGCTCGTCTGAATGGGACCTGCCCCTCACAGCCGGCCCCTAGCGTCTCCAAACACGGTGTGTCCCAGGCTCGGGTGGGTTTGGGAGTTTGTCACCGTGGCGATGGCAGATGCGAGGGGCCTGGACTGCTCGTCCCCTTGCGTTCCAGTCAGGCTGTGGCAGCACTCGCACTGCAGGGCAGTGAAGAGGGGCATGTGGTGGGGGACACCTTAGTCTGCCACCAAAGAAACCAAGACAGCAGGTGGTTCCTGGAACCCAGGAGTGTGGATGGAGAAGGCACCTCTGGGCCAGTGGCTCCCGAGACGGGGGAGGGGGTGGGGCTGGCCCTGCCAGGCTGTCCGATGTGGGCGAGGCCCGAAAAGGTTGCTACTGAGCCGCCCGGTGGTGCGGTGGTGCGGCCCGGAGGTGCCGGGATGGCCTCCCTGAGCTCCACACACAGGGCGGGGAAGCCCCAGCTGTCGTGCCAAAAAAGATCTTTCAGAGAATTTTTTAAAATTTTTTTTAATTTGACAGATAGTGTTATAGACAGAAAGACAGAGAGACAGAGAGAAAGGTCCTCCTTCTGTTGGTTCACCCCCCAAATGGCTGCCACGGCCGTCGCTGTGCCGATCCGAAGCCAGGAGCCAGGTGCTTCCTCCTGGTCTCCCATGCGGGTGCGGGAGCACCTGGGCCATCCTCCACTGCCCTCCCGGGCCACAGCAGAGAGCTCTTTCAGAGAATTTTATCACTTGGCTTGGTCGGTCCCCGTTGGGCCTTTGACCCCGGCATGCTGGCGGCAGCGTAAGGACTCCAGGGACCCGAGTGGGGCCAAGACCCCACTCTGGGCTTGTGCCGGGGGCTGTGAGCTGGGCCGCCGTGATCTCCATGTTGGGGCGCTGCTCTGCTCCCCTGCCTTGTGGCGGAGTCAGGCCACAGTTCTCACTCCACCGCAGCAAACGCCGGCGTGGGGGAGGGGCACTGGGAAACACGGGAGGAGTCTCCCCCAGCCTCTGACTTCCTAGATTTTGTGCAGAAACACTTGCGGCTTCATCCAGGTTTTTGTTTTCCTTGTGTTGCACAGGGTCGCTTCACAGCCACATCGAGTCACACATGCCGGGGGCAGGGGTGCACACTGCAGTGTCCAGGTGCTGCCCGGGACACCCCGTCCCCTGCCCAGGTGCCTGAGCAAGTCCCAGCTTCCTGCACGTGCACACCCTGGGGGGCAGTGGTGATAGCTTTAGTGGTTGGGTCCCTGCCACCCACGTGGGCGACCGGGCTTGTGTTCCCACCTCCCAGCTGCAGCTGAGCCCAGCCCTGTCTGCCGTAGGTGCTGGGGAGTGAACCAGCAGGTGGGCGCTCACTCTCTTGCTCTCTCTCACTCTCTCTCCACCTTTCAAATTAAAAAAAAATTTTTTTAAATACATATAAAATTTGTTCCTAAACCCGCAAAATTACTTCACAGACTTTTTTTTTTTGTGTTTTTTTTTTTCTTCCAGTGCTTCAGCGTTTTTGGAAAGTTCTCTCATCTCTAGGCTTCGCACACATTTTGCCCTTTTGCTGGGTGACCAGCCTCTCCCAGGGTGACGCCGTGCACAGGCCGTGTGTCCGCGCGGGCCTGCTCTGCTGGCTCATGCAGGGACCCTCAGGGGTCGGCCCTGGGGGCACGGCGGGCGTTGATTGGGAGGCACTGTCCACACAGAGCGTCTCTGAGTTCTGTGCGCTGAGTTCCTGACGGCGTGCCGCCATCTGATGGAGAGCACTGTTTTTCTTGGTGCCACACATGTAAGCAACAGGCCGGAAGCACTCGGCGCAGTAAACTCGGTGACGTGTACCCAGCACCTGGACGCACTCGGGGCGGGCGGTGTGTAGCCTCGCTCCCTGCCCTGCTAGAATTTTGTTTGCACGTTGTGGAGACCTGAACGCTCGCGCAGGGCCAGACTCCAAAGCTCCCAGCAGTCTCCATCCTGCCTCTGAGCTGCCGCGTGAGCTCCAGGCTGCCCTGCTGGCTGACAGGGCCGCTGGGGGCCGCTGGTGCCACCCAGGGGACCTCCCAGGGGCTGGTCCCATGGCCCAGCAGGTTAAGCCACTGCTTACAATGCCGGCGTCCCGTATCCGAGTGCTGCTCCAAGTTGCGGCTGCTCCATGCTTCCAGGCCAGCTTCCTGATAATGTGCCTAGGGAGGCAGAGGGTGGCCCAAGTGTTTGGGCCCCTGCTACCCACGGGAGAGACCTGGATGGGGCTCCTGGCTCCTGGCTTCAGCTCTTGGCTGTTACTGCCTTGTGGGGAGTAACCCAGCAGAGGGAAGATTCTCTTTCTCTCTCTCTCTCTGTCACCCTACCTTTCAAGTAAATAAATATTTTGTTTTAAAGTGGACCTCTCAGTTGAGCCTCGTGGGATCTGTCCACTTGCTTCCTTTAGGCCAGATCCCACGGGGAGCAGGGAGCAGGGATCAAGGCACCCGCAGTCAGGTCCCAGCTCAGCCCTTGCGGCTCCTTGACCTTGGCCACGTCACAGACCATAGAAATGGAACCAGAATTCATCGTGGCTGTGTGAACCCTCACTGAAATAATGGGTGCAGGCAAGTTGGGGCATGAGGCCCACTGGAGCCTGCCGGCAGCTCCCGAGTCCTCGGGCCACACCAGTGTCCAGGTCTGCATTGTTTGCAGATGGACTTCTAGGGCAGAGATAGGCGGGCTCACGCCGGCTCAGCACTGGCTGTCCATCTTCAGGGTGTCCAGGTGAGCCTCAGGAGAACACGGTTTCCCGTGGGCTTCTTACTACCGTGTGTCATTGAACCGGTGGGGAAGCCACGCTGCGGGCCCGGACTGCCCGGGTTTTGTCAATGAAGTTTTATGGAAACGCAGCCACCCGCCTTCTTTCTGCTGGCTCTGGCTGTTCCATGGAGCTGCAGCGGAAGGGCTCACAAAGGCGGCGGCAGTTCCCTCAGGCCCGTCCCAGCCCCACGGGGCGCTCTGCAGAGCCGGGCCTCTGCCAGCAGACTCCCTGCCTGTCGACCCCGGTTCCCTGAGAGCTCTTTGGAAAGGCACAGTCTTGGAGTGTTTCACTGGCTCCGGTTGGTGAGGTCAAACCCTCTGGAGCCAGAAATAACGTGTCTCCCAGCTGCCCACCCAGATGATCCCGTGAGAGGCCAGAGTTTGGGAAATCAAGTCAGCACGGCCCGGGAAGCGGCTCTGAAGGGTTCCCTGAGCAGCGTGGCGGCCAGGAGGGAGGAGCACACGCCGAGCGTGCCGTCGTGTGGCTGCGGCGCTCCGTGGTTCCGCCAAGCGTGCCGTCATGTGGCTGTGGCACTCTGTGGTTCCGCCGAGCGTGCCGTCGTGTGGCTGCGGCGCTCCGTGGTCCCGCTGGCCACGGGCCTAGAGAGCAGGACGCCTGCCCCTCCCAGACTCACTGAGCTCTGACTTCTTGCAGCCATGTCCAAGTCGGCCGTGAAGATATCCCTGGACCTGCTCTCCAACCCCCTCTGCGAGCAGGACCAGGACTTCCTGAACATGGCGACAGCCCTGGACACGGCCATGAAGCGGATGGACGCCTTCAACCAGGAGAAGGTGACTGCTGCCACCTCCCGTCCCTGACCGCGGAGAGCCCTCGCGGGGCCACCCCTGCCCTCTGGGACCCTGTGTCACAAGCCCATGCCTGCTTGCCCCAGTCTCCTCCGCTTTGGCACTGGTGGCTCCCCCAAGGCTCCCATGAGGAACACTCGTGGTGGCTCGGCACACCCAGAGCCCCCCCAGTTCTCTCAGCCACCAGGCCACCACCCCCGCTGCTCAGCAAGGCCCTGACAAGCCTTGGTGCACAGCAGGCAGCAGAACGGGCAGCACCCTGGGACGGGACAGTGCAGCGCCCTGTGCCCTCACCGCTTCCTGGCCGCCATCTCTGCCTCACTCGGGCACTCCAGGGACCCCTCCCAGGTCTCCCTCTTCCGAGGGGATGCAGCCTCATCCTCTCAGGAGGAATCTGCCTGCCCCTGTTGTGGTGTTTGGGAAGGCGGAGGGACAGAGATCTGCCGTCCCCTGCTTCGTTCCCCCAAATGCCCACAACGCCCAGGGCTGGGCCAGGCCAGAACCAGGAGTTCGCGACTCCATCCAGGTTTCCCCTGTGGGTGTCAGGGCCCAAGCGCTTGAGCCATCTGCTGCCTCCCAGGATGCACTGGCCAGAAACTGGATCGGTGTTGGGGCAACCAGGCCTCGAACCAGCGCCTCAACAGGGGACGCAGCCACCGCACCTGCTCCTTGCCCCAGGTTTGATGTCGTCTGTTCTTGGCTTTTGACAGGTGAACCAGATCCAAAAGACTGTGATTGAACCCTTAAAAAAGTGAGTAAGCCGCGGGACCACACACTGCCAGCACCCCAGATTCCCTGGGAAACCTGACCGGGAGGCCCGGGGGGGGGGGGTGGTCCTGGCAGCCCCAGGGCAGCCCCGGGGCACGGCCGAGCCCTGCACAGCGGCCCCGGTGCTGGTCCGAGGGCCATCTGGCCGTGTGCCCCGTGGCTTCTGGCTGGATTGAGCTAGCAGAGATCTTGGCCAGCCCTCAGCGGACATGAGCAAGGCCTTTCATCTCGGCCGGATCGGGAGCGCAGCTGCCTGCAGCTCTCGGCTTGGGACGTGTGGGGGCGGCCGCACATGGAGAAGGGAGCGGCCGCCAGGGCCCTGCCGGGGAAGGTCCCCTAACTGGTGACCTGAGGGGTCAGGAATTCTTGTGTGAGACTCACCTTGTGTCAGGGCAGGCCCTGGTTGTGATCAGTCAGGCTACTCCCTGGGCCCCCCAGGGGTGAGGGGCGCAGGCCGGGGGCCGGCCTTGAAGCTCCCGCGACCGCGTCTCCTCGCCTGGCCTCTCCCCAGCGCTCTGACCTAGAAAGGCGCCTGCCCAGCCCAGCAGCTGCGCGCTATTACCTCTCCTGCGGTGGTCCCTGGCAGCTCCTTGCCGGCCGGGGACTGAGGCTCCGCTTAATTAGCGCTAGGCCTGGCCCGGGGCCCGGAGGGGAATGAGGAGAGCGGTTTTTGATCCTCCGGTCCCTGGTGTCTGGGGTGGTTGAGAGCCGTGCATTCGCATGCAGGCTCCAGGCGCGGGGTTAGGAGAGGGCCCTGCCGGCCTCCGTGAGCGCCTCACCACAGGCCGACAGCACAGCCTTGGCCCGGGCCCACCTGCCGCGGGGAAGGGGCTGCTCCTGCCCGTCCTGCCCCGGGCCCGCACCACTGCCGCCCGGCACCCTGGGCACCCGAGTGCTCGCAGTTGTCTGTCCTGGACTGAGCCAGGCCGAGCAGAGCCTGCCCCCAGGAACTCTGCTGTGCCAGGACCGTGGGGGCCCCACCATCAGTCACAGACGGCGCCCCCGGCACCCACGGTTGGCAGAGTGAGGCGGGGGACACCAGCCCAGAACCGGGGAGCTGACTTGCTGTCTTGATTTCACAACCAGCGAGGCGGCCTTGAAATCCATCCCTGGTTTCTAGAGCCAAATGGAGAGACACCTCGGGGGCAGCCCACCACCTGCCAGGAAGGTGTGGGCGGGGCTGAGGGGGTGGCCCCGTCTCCGCAGCAGATCCGCTGACCTTCTGCCCGGTGCCCCGCCAGCCTGTGCAGTGCCCCCGACCACATGAAACCCCACTGCCTGTCGCCTCCTCCCCATTTGCTCCCTCGTGCCAAGAGCACAGCTCCCAGGGACCCCGGCACCGGAAACAGGAAACTGCAGCTTTCCTGTCCTCTGATGAAGATCACGGCCACATGGCCGCGCCGCCCCCAGCCTCCCCAGGGCTCGGCCCCTAATCCCCAGCCCCGGGCCCTTCCACGTGTTGTGTCGGACGGACGGACGGGGATGCTTTCAATTTCCCTTTCCTGGTGGGTGGCAGATCCCGGCTGCGGGGGCGCAGGGCGAGGAATGGCAGGCATCCCCGCCGGCCGGCTGCCCCAGCCCCTGCCCTCCTCCCTCCTCCCTCCTCCCTCCTCCCTCCTCCCTCCTCCCTCTCCCGCTCCAGCCCCTCGCTTCCCAGGGCAGCCAGCTTGGTATTGAACCTGAGGTTGAGCCTTGAGGAGGGCCTTGTGGGCCAGCGCCCCCCCCCCCCCCCCCAGATAAGTGTGAGACAGACCTTAGGGGCTCACAGCCCGGCTCCGAGAAACCCAGCCTGCTCTGCCCGGCCCCACCTCATCTATGGAGGGAGCCGTGCCAAACGCTCTCAGCACGAGGGCTGCGGTGGGCAGGGGGAGGTGGGGGCTGCGCAGGGCAGAGAGCAGGGTGCCCCCGGGCCCTGGTGCTCCCCTGAGGCAGGCAGACCAGTGGGAGCACAGGCTGGGTGCCTTGGGGGCACCAGCGGGGACTGGTGTAGGGTCCCCAGGGCAGAGAAGTCCCTGCTGCTCCCCGGGCCCCTCCTGGGGCTGCAGAGTGGAGAAGCGGGCCCCATGCTTAGGGGGGCAGTGGGGAGAGCCAGGGCTGCCCTCTCCCCCTCTGTCAGGAGCTCTGCCCTACCTGAGGGTGGTGCCCCCTGGCTGTAGCAGGATGTGCTACCTGTCCCGAGCTTCCGGGTGCTGTCGTGGGAGATGCCTCTGTGGCACCCTTTCCACTGCAGCCACCCCCCCCACCCCACCCCAGGACAGGTGCTCCCGGCTCCAGGAGGCTGACAAGGAGGAAGGAGCTCTGGTTAGGTGTCCTGCAAACACGGCCTGCCGGAAGTCCCCAGCCGGCTCTGTCTGTGCCTGTGCCCGTGCCCGTGCCTGCACTGTGGTTTCCTTTGTAGGCCGACAGGCCCCTCCGTGTGGTCAGCGCTCCTGGCGGGTCCAGCCCTGGCCCTGGAAACCTGGCTGCCCAGCGCCCGTCCTGTGCTGCCCCCGCCGTACACACCTCGCGCACGCATCAACCCTATGAGGGGAGGGTCCCTCTCCTGAGGGTGTGAGCTCAGCGTGACGGGCGTGGCCGTGGCCAGGGCACAAACTGCGCCGCCACTGCCCCGCCTCCCGTTCCCGTCCCTGCTCCTGCACCCCCCCGCGTCTCCCAGGCACTGGCCACTGATGAGGGGACTGAGGGTCACGGTGGCCGCTGCTGCCCCTTAGCCGTTTGGGGTGGGGGAACGGTCACGGAGTAGCTTCTCAGGCCCAGATGCACCTGCTGCCTCGACCCCCGGGCGTCTCAGCTGCCCAGGAAGGGGTAGGGGCTCCCAGCAGCTGCGGCTCCAACAGCGCAGCTGCCTCAGGCAAGGCCGTGGGACCAGCCCCTCCCAGGGCTTTCCTCCCTCAGACCCGCCCTGCGGGCGGCCACGTGTCCTCGTGGCGTCCGCTCCCACCTTCAGTTTGCCATGGACCATCTCCATGGCACCCTGTGGGCCCACGTCTGTGTGCCGAGTCGGTTGTGTGCGTGTTGGTTTGATCCCTGTTAGGAGCGGGCATGGCTGGGGGGTCGCTGCCTGGTCTGGCGTTTCCACCAGGTCCTGAGCCCGGAACAGCCGCCTGTTAACTTAGGGGAGCTCATGTGAACAGCTTTCCTGTGGACGAGCCCTCTGCTCTGTGGCCACCTGCCCTCTGGCTCTAAAGCCTAATCTGGGGTATTTAACCTTGGTCAAGTTCGTATTCTTTATTCTGGGGCCAAAACATTCATTACCCTCATCTCACATGGGCTCTTGCCTTGCTGAGGCCGTAAACAGCAGATTGGCAGTCAAGCTCCTTGGAGAGGCCAGTGTGGGAGACCGTGCCTGCTGGGCCAGGCCAGGAGCACCTCTGAGAGGCTGCGGTGGGCCCCCGGCCCTGTTCCTCAGACATTCTAGGAGGAACCAGCTCCCCCTGGTCCCGAGCCACCGGCCCTGCCCCTCGGCCTTGAGTGGCACGTGGGCAGCCCTCAGCCTGCTGGCAGCTTCGCCTGGTCCTCCCCAGCCCTCGCGTCAGCCAAAGGCCCTTCCGAGTCCGAGGTGACGACACCTGTCGTGGTGATGCCCACGGGGACCAGAAAGCCAAGCCTCCCTGTGGCTGGCTCTGGATGGCCTGTCGTGGAGAGGGAGGAGGAGGGCCTTGAGCTGTGTCCCTGAGGCATCAGTTTGAGGCACCATCTCCACGGCGGGACCTCAGGGTGGCCCCTCTCCTGTGTGGCGAAGGAGCCCTGGGAAGAAGAGGAGGAGGAGGGAGAGGAGAGGCCATTGGCCAGAATTAGGTTCAGAGTTCGGTTCTGTCGCCTGCCGGAGAACTTGGCCTAACCGTGACCTTGGGCAGCCATAGGTCATGACCTCTCTGGCTTCCAGCTCTGCACGCCTGTGCTCCAGGTGTGTGAGCAGGGCAGGGGCTGGCTAAGTGCATGCTGCACCGTAGTGGGGGTCCAGCAGCCCTGGCCTCGCCCGCGGGAAGCGAAGCCCCCGACACGGAGGCTGTCCCTGTCACGCAGGTTCGGCAGCGTCTTCCCGAGCCTCAACATGGCCGTGAAGCGGCGGGAGCAGGCCTTGCAGGACTACCGCAGGCTGCAGGCCAAGGTGGAGAAGTACGAGGAGAAGGAGAAGACGGGGCCTGTGCTGGCCAAGCTCCACCAGGTGCTGAGCGGGGCGGGACGGGGGCGGCGGGGCGGCAGGCGCCTCCCTGCGCCGGGGACCAGGAAGCCAGAGCTCTGACCCGGGTCCCGCTCCAGGCGCGGGAGGAGCTCCGGCCCGTGCGGGAAGACTTCGAAGCCAAGAACAAGCAGCTGCTGGACGAGATGCCGCGGTTCCACAGCAGCCGCCTCAGCTACTTCCAGCCCAGCTTCGAGTCCCTGATCCGGGCCCAGGTGAGGCCCAGCCCCACGGGGAGGGACACCGCCACTCCCCTGCCTCGGGCTCCTCCCCCCACGCCAGTGGCTTCGCGCGGTGGCAGGGCCAAGCGAAGCTGAGGGCCCTCTCTACCTTCCAGCTCTAGCCACAGTCCTCTGCTCCCGCGTCTGATCCTAAGTAGCACTTTGGTCTTTGTCCAGTGTGGGTGGGCCAGAGCAGAGGTGGGCTCCAGAGGTCCCAGCACCCCTCCCAGACCCCCAGGAGGCTGGCCTTGAACTCCCAGACAGGTCCCTAAGCCCCAGGGGCTGCAGCACACACACCTCCCAAGCCAGACTAGGACTTGGGGCCAGCAGTCGGGGAGGGGCAGGCTCTGGCCCTGTATCTCCTGGCAGAGCGGAACTGGGCGGCTCCCACCTCCACGCCACCCATCTCCAGTCCTTTGGCAAATGGGAGCAGTTGGGGTCCATAGCCAGATCTCAGAACCCCCACTGTTCTCCCCACTCCGTGGCACCAAGTCACCAAGCTGAAGGATCCCATTTCAGCCACTGCCTGCCTGGTGGTTCTCAGCTGGGCATCTGGCGCCCTCCAGTGGTCACCATCCATCCTTGACAGAGCCCTGGAAAAGCCCACTGCCCACCCCCACCCTGCTGGCCTTGGAGGTCAGCAGAGCCTAGGGGCGGGGCACTGCGTGTCAGGACTGACGCTGGAGCTGGCACCTGTTTGGGACTTGTTTTCTTGGCGCTGTGCCGTGCCATGTGTAGGGCAGTGAGACGCATTTTTCCCACCTGGGCCCGTGGGGCGTGGCGTCCTGCCAGCAGCTGTGCCCTCCCTCTGCCCCTGCCGCGGGGGCCTGGGCTCGGCCAGGCGGCCCTGTCACCGCGCAGCAGGGCAGCCGGCTTGCTTACGCTCCCCCGCACCAGCCTCCTGCCGTTAGTCACTGCACAAGTGAGCATTCCTGGTGACTCAGTGCACAGCGGCCCCCGCCCTGGGGGGACAGCTGTGCTTGAGCCCACCTTGACGGGGCTCCCCCAGGTGCTGCTCACCTGGCCTCCCCAGTGCTGGGCTGTGCATTTCTGCAGTGGACAGGGAGTCCCCTGGCCCTGCGCTTGGCACACTCCCATCAAAGTGCGTGCTGTCGCTCTGTCGGGAGGGGAAACTGAGGCCAGCATGGCCCTCAGCCATTGGGGGAGTGGCCGACAGGGCTCCTCCATAAAGGTTGTGAGAGGCAGCAGCACAGCCTCCGTCCACACCCGCCGCCCCTCGGCCTCCCCAGCTGCTGCCTGCGGGCCCCCTCACCGCCCGGCCCTGGCCTCCCCCAGGTCGTGTACTACTCAGAAATGCATAAAATCTTCGGAGACCTCGCCCGACAGCTTGACCAGCCAGGCCACTCGGACGAGCAGCGGGAGCAGGAGAACGAGGCCAAACTGAGCGAGCTCCGAGCCCTCTCGATCGTGGCCGACGACTGAGCGGGGCCTCCTGGGACGTGTCCATCGCTCTGCTTGCGCTGTCCTGTCCGGCAGCCGTGCGGCACCTGGCGGGCCAGGGAGAGGCAGCCCCTCGACCTGCGGTCTTGGCTCCCTTGAGCCCCAAGCTGGCTGCCACCCCCCAGGCCCAGGTAAGCTGCGTAGGAAAACCCTGGGGGTGTCACGTCCTGAACCGTCCAGTTTGTCCTGGCCTTGGGCAGGAGCCAGCCTCAGCCCTGCTCGCACGGCAGGGCCATCTACCTCCGAAGACCTGCCCACCGTGGGGTGCGCCCGGCCCCTCGCCACTGCGCTCCGCGGGTCCTGACGGCCCCCTGGGCGCCCGAGCACTACAGAGGTGAGCCCCTAAGGGCTGGCATTCGGCCTCCTGTGACTCCCCCAGCAGCGTTCCATCCAGCCCAGGCCTCCACACGAGAGCAGGAGGTTGGTGTCTCACCGGAATATCTGGAATTCTATTTTTTCAAGTAAAGTTTCCAATGAAATAGCCACATCGTTTTGTGCTTGTAAATTAAGGTGAGGCCGGGGAGGGCACACGGGCAAGCCTGGAGTAGGGGAGAGCTACAGCTGACGCGCTTGCTTTGTTTTTGACTTTGGTTTATTTAAAAAACAAAAAGCCAAAAAAAAAAAAAAACCAACTTTATATACAAAGTCAAACAGAAACCACGGATTATGGAAAGGGGTGAGAATTACGGGGGCAAGGGCTGGGCCGGAGCCAATACCACATTCTGAACACAGGAGCCGGGAGGGGTGCTGGTTCCTCCTGGGGTGGCTGCCTGGCCCCCGCAGCCCCGCACCGAGAGCTCTCTGCACAGGCTCCGTCCCTGACGGCCGCGGGAGCCCCTGCCCCCGGGAGCCTGCACCTGGAACCCACAGGCGTCACGCCACGGCCACGGGGGGCTGCTCAGCCGCCCGCCGGGCCCCGCCTCTGCTGCTCAGACCTCGTCACAGACTCCAGCCTGCACCTCCCCTGCCTGAGCTAAACCGGAGAGGGCAGGAGAGAAAGCACAAGACTACCAAGGCCCCAGGAGAATTCCAAGGTTTGGGGGCAAAATGACATTCTAGGGGGTGCAGAAGATGTTGTATTTAGCTGTAACGGGAACTGGGTTCCTCTCACATCCATTCCACGTCGCCCAGGCCCCCGTGCTGATGGCCGCCGTCCCCCGCAGCGGCTGAGCCCAGGGGCAGGGTCAGCCGCCGCTCCTCGGGCTCCCGGGGCCTGCCGCGGCTGCGCTCCCGTACCAACAGGGCTCTGACGCCACCGGGCTCCACGCTGGCCTCCCAGCGTCGCAGCTGCGCCAGTCTCAGTTGCTGGGCGCCGGCTCCTCCCTCTCGACCCAGCCGTCAGCCTGCGGGAGACGGGGAGCAGCGGAGGGGCAGGCGTGGTGGCCGGGGCCGCCGACCCGCTGTCTCCGGGGGCTCCTGAGCCCAGCGCCTCACCTTCTCCACCATGCGCTGCACCTCGAGCTGCAGGGGCGTGAGGCGCCGGCGGAAGTCCTGCAGCAGCCGCTGAAGCTGGGCCCGCTGCCGCTCGGCCGTCCGCGCCGTCTCCTCGGCCTCGGCCAGCCGGCCTCGCAGCTCCTGCATCTCAGCCGCCAGCGTCTTGTTGGTCACTTCGGCGGCTGAGAAGCGGCTATGGCTCTCCTCTAAGGGCAGGAACGCGACAGAGACCGCCGCTCAGTCGGGCCCCGGACCGCGCACGGGGCCCCGAGGCCCGGCCACTCACCCAGCTTCAGCTCCAGCGTGTGGATCTTGTTCTCCAGGTAGAGCCGCCCGCTGTCCTGCTGCTCGGCGCGCTGCAGCAGGCTGCCCACGTTGATGAGGCTGCCATTGTGGGGCACCAGGCCTTCGTGCTCCGCGGGGGCGGCGCCGGCCTCCGCGCCCTTCCCAGGAGGCGGCAGCAGGTCCAGGTTTCCTGGGGTGGGGGTGGAGGTGGGAAGAGGACGTGAGGCCGGGTCTCGGGAGGCGGCGGCGGCCCGCGGGCAGCACGACGTACCGCAGAGCAGCTCCTCGCAGGCCCCGCCGTCCACGCCCTCCTGGCGGCTGTACTGCAGGCTGCGGTACTGGCAGATGTGCTGGGTCACCGCCCTGCTGACCAGCTGCTGGGCCTGCAACACACGGGGAGCAGACACCGCTGATCAGGAGCGGCCCTGCGCGGGCGGGCTACGCCCCCCACCCCCCGTCAGAGTCCCGCCTGGCCTTCTGACCCAGCTCCCTGCTGACGTACCCGGCGCCTGAGAGGCGGCAGCAGAGGTCCCTGCCACCCCCACGGGAGACCCCGCTGGAGTTCCAGGCATCCAGGGCGTGAGCCAGCAGCTGGAAGACCTCCGGCTCTGCCTCCTACCTGCTCTGCGCTGAGCCGGATCCCCAGGGTGAGCAGGATCCTCTCCAAGTCCCGCCGGTGCAGGTAGCCACACCAGTTGGCATCGAAGAAGACGAAAGCAAGGAGGCAGTCCAAGGGGAGCACCGCGGAAGGGTCCAGCTCCTTGGGCTGCGAAGGAAACCGGTGAGCGAGGCTCATGAACCGTCCTCCGGGCGGCTGACTCGGTGCTCACCTACAACTGCGGTACTGTGCCCGTGGGGTAGCTGGGAAACGCTGGGCCTCAGTGCCCTTCTTCCTGTACCCTGGCGCCCACCGTGGGCCAAGAACCACAGCTCTTGCCACGCGCCTCGGGAGAGCAAGTTCCTGGGAGCACCCCCCAGTGGACAGAGCGGGAGAGGCCTCACCATGTCCTGGAGCGAGGAGAACTCCACCTCCGACTGGTTGGAGGCGACGGAGCGCACCTCGGCGTCCTCCAGCTTCGCTCCTGCTACACAAAGCCTCAGCTCACCCGGGGCAGGGGGCACCCCGGGGTCCCGGAGCCCGCACCCGCCGCCCGCCGCCGGCCTCACCGAACTCCTCCTCGCCTTCATCCCGGAGCAGCAGCAGCTCGGGGTCCAGGGCCATCTCGCACAGGTCCTCGGCCGCCTCCGCCCGCGGCTTCTCCTCCTCCTCCCCACCGGCAGGGGGCGGCTTGGGCAGCAGCCCGTCTTCCTTCTGCGGACGCGGCCGGGGGTGAGGCGGCGGCGGCTGCGAGAGCTCAGTGCCACCGTGCCGGCGCCGCCTCAATGCCCGAGACCGGGGCCCCCAGGGCACTCGCCAGCCACCTGGCCGTAGTCCCAGTCCCAGGAGAAACCACATTTACTGGGCAGGTACTCGAGCGAGGAGGAGAGTTGGGTTTTAGAAAAGCTTTTAAAAAACACCCTTAACAAGGAAAATAACTCTCAGGCATTCGAAATGCCGCCCTCTCCTCCCACCCCAGTGCTAACCAGGCCCGAGCCCGGGTCGGGCGCCCTCCCGGAGGCAGATGCCCCTCTGTTCTCTCAGGCACGCTGAGCTGGCGCGGGCCTGGCCTCCCTAGGCCTGCGCCTGCACCTGCGCCAGGTTTCCCAGGAGCGGGGAGTGCTGGCAGCGGTGCCCGGCCCAGGTGAGGGCACTCACCAGGGGGGCGTCGGACTCGGCAGCCGCACCCTCGCTCTGCACCTCCTCCTTCGACTCCTTGGCCGCCGCCTCTTTGGCCGCTTCGTCCTTGGCCGCCTCCTCCTTCTCGGGGTCCGGGGGGGACGCGGCCTTCTCCGGAAGGCTCAGCAGCATCTTGTAAATCCTGTAGCCGAAGTCCCGCTGCAGCATCTCCAGGAACAGCTCGGCCAACACCATCACCTGGGGGCGAGGCGGCAGGGGCTGGAGTGAGTGCTCCCCCGCGCACCACCCCCGACTCCCCAGGCCCGACACCTGCCTCAAAGGAGACCCTTTCTTTGGGCCTCCGGTCCTCCACAATGCCCTGGAGCGACAGGTTCACACAGCCGGGACGTGCGGTGACCGCAGGCTCCAGAGGGGGTGGGGGGGCTTCCGGGAGGTCGGCGTCCGCGTCCTGCTGGGTGCCGGCCTCGGGAGGGTCTGCTGCCTGCTCCGCCGCGGCGGGGGCCTGTTCAGCAGGCTCTGCTTCCTGCAACACCAGCCAGGACGTGAGGCTCAGGGGCGCGGGCTCAGGGCCCCTCCCGCCCCGGCTCCCCCCGAGGCGCAGCCTCACCCCTGACGCCTGCTGGGGCGCGGCGGCTGCCTCTGCAGCTCTCTGCTGGCACTGGGCCTCCCACTCCTCCAGCGTGGGCATGATGCTCCAGACGTCTGGCAGGTACACCACCACCGTGTGCAGCCGCCGAGGCGGGCCCGGCTGCAGGTACTGGAACTCGGCAAAGCGCCACCTGCTCCCGGCGACAGGAGAGAGGCCGTCCTCGCCTTACACACAAGCAGCTGCCACCCTCCCGGGCCAGCTCACAACAGCACAATCCGCGTGCTGCCGTGAGAGACACCGACCTAGCCCTCAAACAGCGGGGAGCCAGAGGTGGCAGCCAGCCCGGGACACTGGCTGGGGCCAGAGCGCACACAGCCCTGGTCGGGCTTAGGCCCCAGCCCTGCACCTGTGCGGCAGCTGCAGGGGAGGGAGGCAGGCAGGCATGGGAGAGCGCAGGCCCCGCCCTCGGGCTCGGGCTCAGGCAAGGCCACTCACCACTTGGTGCAGGTGCTCAAGTCGATGCCAGTCTGGGCCTGTGCACAGCGGATGGCCGTGCGCACCAGCACCTGCGGGTCGGCCTGGGGGTCGAGGCCGTCCAGGGAGGGAGACCACTCACCCCCCACCAGCACTGCCTCTTCTTCTTTCCGGCCCAGCAAGAACTACAAAAAGAGAGGAGGGATGGGAGACACAGGCCCACTTCCCTGGCTCTCCCTCACCGCACCACCCAGGAGTGAAGGCACAGGCAGTAGTGACGAGTCCTCCACACAAGGGGGCGCTCTGCTCTCACAAGGGAGGACAACCCTGAGGGGAGCTGTCCCCCTGGGTAGGAGCCTGGGTTCTCCAGGTTACGGACCAGACCTGAGCTGCCAGCTGCCGAGAGCCTGGCAGGCGCTAGACGTCATCAGTCAATTTCACACTCCAGCTCCCACCTTAATCTGCTTCAGAGGATGTTCCGGCGTCTCCCTTGGCTCAGCCATGTCATCCACAAATTGCAGGCAGCAGCGGTACAGTTCCTCTAAGCCCGGGGAGGAGAGCAGCAGGACCTGGGTGGGGGCGGCACGCAGGAGACTCAGCACCTTCCCCAGCCCCCAGCGATGGGGCAGAGGGGCGGGCGCGGTCCATCTACCTTGGAGCTGTAGGCGGCGGCGCTGTCGGCAGGGCTGGGCTCCGCAGCCGGCTCCGGAGCTGCCGCCGCCTCTGCAGAGACCTGGATCCGGCTCGGGTGGTGGAGGGGGAAGGGCTGGCTCAGAGGGAAAGCCGCCAGCCAGCTCAGGTGCACGCACAGGAAGTCGGACGGCACCAGGAGGCTGCGGTACCGGCGCTGGAGTTCTAGGAAGTCGCAGCTGGGGCTGCAAGACACAAGGGTTCCACACTCGGGGCCCGCGCGTCGGAGAAGGGACGGGCAAGCCGATCTGTCCCAGAACTGCCGAGGGCACCTCAAAAGACCAACGCTGATCAGATCTCGTCTCAGATCAGGTCAAAGCAAGTCAAACCGGGCAGGGGCGGGGGACGGACAGTACACGGCAGAAACTGCCGTCTGGATTTATAAGAACGTACAAAGTCCATAACCAGAAGTCCAAAAGCCTAAGCCAAAACTGGGAAAACTGACGCCAACAGCAACAAGAATGTAAGACTTAAAAGCCCATGAAAACAGGCTCCATCTTATTTATAGTTAAAGCGAATCAGAGTATCAGGCTTCACCCGTTAGACTGACAAAGATGAAAACGTCTGAAGGCACGTGGCGGCAGCTGTCCACAGGGACGCAGGCTGGGCTCCTGGAGGAGCGTGAGACGGGCCCTGGTCTCAGTGAGGTGCTCTGCACTTGCGCACACAGGGACAACGGTTACAACAGGATGCAGGATGACTAGATGCAAACCGGAAACAATGAACTTGATCTAACGTTACCGTGGGACAAACTCTAAGCTCTAGTAGGCAAAGCAGCAAAGCACCGAACAGTATGTAGAACAGGCTTCCACTGCTCTTGTGCCTTTTTACAAAGGGCTGTCAGAACTCACAGGCATGGGCTGGGCCTCCCTGACACAAGAACCGTTAGCAGCCCAAGCTCGGGCCCCGCCCCCAGCTCTGCCACTCACCTGTCCACTGTGTAGGGAGTGAGGTGGACCCGGTAGGGAGGCAGGTCATGCCTTGGTTTCTTAGCACCCCAAGGCTCTCCACCAGCCCGCTGTTTGCGTTTCTTGGAGTCGTGGTCATCGCTGGAGGTTCATCATCGCCAGGAGTAAGAAACCACACTGTCATTTATGCATTCAGTACACACTCGTCTACAAAGAAAGAGCTGCAGACGACGTGAGCCCCCAACACTGAAGAGAGGGAGAGAGCAGCCGTGCCAACAGCCACAGGACGGATCGTCACCAAGACGTCCATGTGGGCGTCTTAACTCTAACTGCCCAAAAAATGCTCGCGGTTAGCAAAGAGCCCAGCGTGCAATGCTTCATATATAGTAGGCCTCTGCTGTGCAAAACAAAAGCTTGAAAAGACTGAAATAAAATATTAATGGTGGATGCATTGATAGGCTTATAATTTTCTTGTATTTCTCTGAACTTGATTAATCATCTGTGGTTAACATAAAATTGTTTTTAAATAAGGAAAACAACGTAAGTGGCTTTTGTTTTCTACCAAATGACACGTTTACAGGAACATGCTATAGGGTCCATAAGGAAATATTTCTTAGCAACAAACTCTTAGCAGGACACATCCAGAGGCTCAAAGCTTTGGCTCCGGTACTTCTACTCTTGGAGACTGATTTCCGAGAGGAATCTCAGCTCTCAGGGGTAGCTGGTGGCCACAGGCCTGGCTGGGAAGGGCCCACTCCATCCCAGGCCTGCAGCTGGGAGCCTGCCCCTCCTCACTTACCTCCCCACTGATAACAGAATTGCTTAAGAGGAATTAGCAAAAACTAACCAAAAACACAAAATAACGAGAATAAAACCATTTTCTGAAGCACTCATTTTAGAAAGCAGCAAACCTCAACGAGGAGAAAATACTTGCAAAACGTTGCCTGATCAAGGCATTCTATGGAAAAATATGGGAGCTAGGAAGAGGGGGGCGCAGAAGGAAAAAATATATCACAAGAAAGTTAACTCGAGAGAAAGCTGGGCCAGCGCTGCACACAGCGGGTAAAGCCACCGCCTGCAGTGCTGGCAGCCCACGTGGGCACCCACGCAAATCCTGGCTGCTGCGCTTCCCACCCAGCTCCTTGCTAAAGGCCTGGGAAAGCAGTGGAGGACGGCTCAAGTGCTTAGGCCCCTGCCACCTCCACAGGACACCGGGCAGCAGCTCCTGGCTCCCGCCTTCGGCCTGGCCCAGCCCCAGCCAGTATGGCCATCTGGGGAGTGAACCAGCAGAAGGAAGATCTCTGTCTCTCCTTCCAACTCTGCCTTCCAAGTAAATAAAGAAAGAAAACCACAAACATACCCAGCAACACCTGAAGGTCTGTAGTTAATAAAACAATCATGAGAATTATGCTGCAAATATGGGAACGATATTTACAACTGCACAAAGATAACACAACTGCAGAGGACGTGCACAGCCACAACCAGCAACACAGAAACACAGCAGCGAGCGACTTCCCTCCCCAGAATTCCTTCTGAAGCTCCCCAACACCTGCCTGTTAGTGAGCGGGAACTACGCGCTCTGGTTACTCTGACCTTACGTAACAGTGCCTGCTACCTGGTGCATCTCCAGGAATCACTCACCATACAGTGTTCTATCACCGATGCAGGACAAACAGAACGAGAAGGCGCCGGGCCCGCATCACGCCAGACCGGGGAGAGGAGGCCAGCCCACCACAGGAGGAATAAAAGCGCCGGCAGCTGTTCACGCCCCGGCGACCGAGCCGGTCAACGTTCACCAGACGCTCTATTTCTGCTTTCCTCTTAGACGAACCGGGGCCGCTTTCCTGTTCACTGCCCCCGAGTGACCAGGCCAGCCACAGCGACACGAGGTCTCTGCTCTCACCTCCCCACACAGAAGCATCTGCATCCGGGCACAGCCTGCTGCTCCCCCAGCAGACGTCACTGCGTCTGTCTTGCAAGGCAGGAAGTGTCCCCCAGCCGTTCTGACAACTGCTCGTGAGGAACCGCCGTCAACCTCTAGTCATCCTGCGCCGCCCGATCATGCGGCGTCCACGGCACGGTCAGGCAGCACCCCAGTGCGAACACCCCTGCAGCCACAGCCACGCAAACGAGCCAGATGCGCCCTGCCTAAAACCTCGGCAGCTCAGCAGGCGTGGCCCACGCAGACATGGCTCCCTGCGCGCCAAAACCTCAGCACCCGTGCACGCCACCGTGGCCAGGCCCTTCCTAAAGTAACGGCCCCCCGGGGGCCCCCATCTCCACCCACCCCCTCCTCAACTGCAAGTCCCCTCTCCCGCCTGACAGCGCCGTCTCCCTCCACCCGTCATACTTCCTTTTCCCGCGAGCTGTGACATGGCAGCACGATGGCCAGCAGGCCCTACGCGGGCCTTGGCGTCTCCAGGACAATCAAATCCAACAGACGGGATGGAGAACCTGAACGTGAACCTGCTGCAGAGCGCACCGTGGCCACGGAGCTCTACGCTGGCCACACCACCACCAGTACTTGTGCGGTGACTGCAATGAAGCCGCCTTTCATAGACACAGGCGAGGCTCGAAGCCCAGGGAGAGGCCCAGGACGGGAGACAGCTGTGTGCAGCAGGCATCAGAGGCCGCGCACGGGACCAGGTGCCGGAGCAGACACCATGCGAAAACCAGAGCTCAAGCACCGGCTGCCGGGGAGGTGGGCGCATCACGGTAGCCCAGCCCCTCGGGACACGGCCGCGGGTTCCCACCGCCAGCCTCGCCACGCGACAACCTACAGCCGTGTGGGACAGCGGCTCCCTGCTCTGACCAGCTCACACTCCACAGGAGAGCTCCAACAGCACGAGGGAGCCTTCCGGACGTCCCGACCTGAACAGGGGTGAGGGCAGCGTGGGACTTTCCATTTGTCAAAATCGTCCGGCTGGGATTCGTGCTCTGCCATCTACAGAAATCTCACCTTACAACCATCACGCAGGGGCAGTGGGCAGATGTGACACACGCGGAGCGGGGCGACGGCGGGTGGGGGCGCAGCGTGCCTTCCTGTTTACTTTGCACTGACTGACACCTTGCCCCATAAAACGTGAAGAGGAACACACACACACGACCAGGCTGCGTCTCAGACTAGACACAGGGGCCTGCACAGAGCTCGAGAACTGGAGCTCAAAGTCAGTTTACTGTGGTACAAACTCATTTTGAAATCCGCGCACAGCTTATTTACAGCACTCCTTTTTCGTGAACTTTCTGAAGATTCCTAGAGTATACAAGGATTTCAGACAGGGTACAGGACACGTGACCCGGAAAGAGGACAGCTGGCCTGCTCCTGTGCAGGTCCCTGACGCTGCCACGCAGCCCAGGGCCAGCCAGCAGGGCCCCATGCCTGCTCCACAGACAGCCAAGAGAGCTGTGTCCAAGCCCGAGGCAGGGCCACGTGCCCACCGTCACACACACTAACCACCTGGTGCACGCGGGAGACACTTCAGTGCTACCTTCCTTCACACCTTAGCGTTCTCCTGACAATTTTCATTCTTGGCATCTCAGTCTTAAGGGCCAAGAACCGAAGTCATGTATTGAAAACACACCTCAACGTGACATCTGGAAAGATGAACTGTGTCAAACCCCTACTGAGCCGGTGTGTAAAGTTCCCACCTGTGCATACACAGCTCAGCGCCTGCCTACTTCATAACACAGCTAGGACCTAGCTGCAAAAAAAAGAACGCTAGCACCAACAGGTAGCGCAGGGGCACCGCTCCTAAGGGCAGACCAACCTTACCTTCGGCCCTGATCCAGCCGTCCGTGCGGGCCCCTGGCGGGAAAGCGGTTCAGGTGGCTCAGGTGGAGCGTGTGGGATGTCTGGAAGAGACTCAGCGCTGCAGAAAGGAAACGCCAGTGACTGCAGAACCCTAAACACCCGCCAGCGTGCCCCCCCTTTCTTCCAGGGCCCCAAAGTGCCCACTTCTGTCCCTAGAGCAGCCCAAGTGCCCCGTGAGGCCCGCCCCAGCGTCCACGCCGCTGGCACTCACGCTTCTGAGGAAAGAGGGGAGGAATCCGATGAGGCTGGAAGATCAACTGGGGCTGAGCTCCCAGAATCCCTTGCTTCTGGCCCAGGGCTGCCACGTGCAGAAGGGGAGGTGCTGGGGACTTCAGCAGGGGCTGCGGGACAGGAGCCAGGCAACTCAGGACCCCACGGCTGCTGCACCCACTCGCTCGGAGAGATGCAGCCCATCCCTCGGCCCCCGCCTCCCTCCCCACCGCACACGCTCGGGGGAGACGCATGAGTACCTGGTTGGAGAGCGTCTGCACCTTGACGGCGTTCCAGGGCACCGCCTGGCCGGGGTTGTACGCCGCCTTCACCAGCACCTTCTCACCCAGCTGGGGCAGCCGGCCCTTCACCACGCTGCAGCACACAGGCCCCATGAGCAGCGCCGCCCGGGCCCTTGCAAGGCCCTTCCCATCGGCCCGTCGGGATGTCTCCCACCTTGCGTGGTGCCCCCTGCCAGCGGGCTGCCGGCACAGAGGCCAGCCTCAGCCTACCTCAGCTGGAAGAAGACCTCTTCGTCCACCACCCCGAAGTAGTCGTGCAAGCTGGTAACGATGCCGGTGAAGACCCGCTGCTTCTCCCCGCCCTGGAAGAGAGGGCTGTGAACAGGGAGCCCCCAGATCCACAGAGGCGTGGTCATGCAGAGAGCCTGCCCTGCACACGGGACAACAAGCTGGCCCTGGGCTCAGGAGCTGCTTCTGGGAGTTCCTGTTCTTTCCGAACTCCAAAAGGCACCCCAGTGCCAGAAACTCAGACTCGCCAGTCTAAGACGTGAACTGCACCAGGTCGGGGTTGGGAATGCTGGGGCAGCCCAACCTACCTGCAGGTGCCGGGCATTCTGGGACAAGTCTGTGGCCACAGGAGGAGTGAGCAGACCAGGAGGAGGGCCCAGAAGCGACGTGGAGGCCGCGCCTAAGGGGACAGAGGAACAATCTCCAGCAAGTCCACGCGCCACATGATGCCCGGGAGTTAGCTGGGGGATGCGGAGACCCCGGGAGGGCTCGCGGGCTCCGGCCAGCTCCTCCTCAGGGCTTCCCAGGCCATCCCCACGGGCGCCTCTTCTTTCCCTGGGAGATATTTGCAGCCAAGCGCAAAGGAAACTAACCGGAGCGCACCAGCAAACCCAGCAGCCATACTTCTGGAAAGGAGCCCCCCACCCCCGCCCCCCGCCGCCCGGAGGTCCCAGCCTGAGCCCAGGTAAGGGAGACAGGCATCACCTGAGAAGCTGCGGCCCCCCGGCAGCGGGCTGATCCGCTGGCGCTTAAACTGGGACATGGGGAAGGCGGTCCTCTCTCTGAGTCTCGGGGGGAAACCTGCAATGGGAAGAGAAGTGGGTGCACCGCTCGGACAGCCAACGTCCCAGGAAGCGGAGCATCGGGAGCCTGGGAATGAATGGAGGAGGCGGACGGCAGGGCGCGAGCAGCAGCAGGAAATGAAGTCAGCGGTGACAGCGCGCCCGCTGCCCGCACGGCCGGCGGCAGGTGCCCCTGCCCCGCCGGCTCGCGGAGACAGAACCCACCCTCCCAGACAACGCCAGGAGACCCGCCAAACCGGGGACGCACCGCACCCGGCGCTCCCCGCACGGGGCCACCCACCCCCGGAGCGGCCGGCGGCCGGGACGACAGCCATTCATTCAGAAACAGCCGCCGACACGCCGCTCCGCGCCGGGCCCGGGAAAATGGAGGCGGCGGCCGGCGTGGGCCCGCTCCCCGGAAGCCCGGCCCGCTGTCCCCGCGGCCTCGCGTGCCCGCCTCCGCCGCGTCTCCCGGGCCGACCAGCCCACCGCGGGAGGACGACGGCGCGAGCTTCCTCTTCCTCCTCCGCCCGCCCCCGGGGCCGAGGCCGTTGCCAGGGAAACGGGACGTGCACTGCGAGGGGGGCTCGGCCCCTTCCGCGCCCCCGGGGCAGCTCCGCCGCCCGGCCCTACGCGGCCCCTCGGCCGACGACGAGGCCCAACGGCAGAGGGGCGGCTGGTGGGGCGCCCCGACCCACCTGCGGGCCAGGGCCGCAACACCGGGGGGACAAAGGCACCCGGAACCGCCGCCGCTGCCGCCGCCGCCGCCGGAAGCGCCGCGCCGGAAGCGCGACCACTGGTCGGAAGCTGCCACTCTTCCGGATATGGTCCCTCCCCCGTCTGCGCCGACCTCTCCCTGCCCCCCACGCCGGCCTGCCATCCCGCGGCCGCGGCGGAGCGGAAGTGCGCCTTCGGGATCGGCTGCGCGTTGGGAAGCCGCCGCCTCGGCGGTGTCCCCGCCTAAGCGTTCCCCTTGGAAAAGGAAGCCTCGGAGCATCGGTTCCTGGTCCCGACGCGGCTGGGGCCAAAGCGCGAGGGGCTCGCACCCCCTTCCCCTCGCAGCCCCATGGCTGCAGCATGGAGAGGAGAAGCCTGAGAAGCAGCCGTTTCTAGTCGTCATTCCTAGGCCTGACTCAAGCCAACGACCCCCGCCCCTACCCTAGACCGTCCATTGACCGCGCCCATGGCGGGGTGGGGAGGGGGAGGAGGTTAGCAGGTCAGGACTAAGTCCCTAATGCTCAAATGCGACGCCTCAGAGACCTGGGTAAAATAACCTGCCCAAACCCTGGCCGGGAAACTGGCCATTTTAGTCCCCGTTAGCGGCCCCGATCCCCCTGGGCTCCCAGTTACTAGCCCCATCCAACTCCCTCCGGCACCCGCACCCTCGCTCTCCCCGTCATTTAACATCCACAAGGCACTTTGAGGCGGTTTAATCTCACTTGATCCTCATTACAAGACTGTGAGGTAGGTAGGGCTGGCATCACCCCGAGTGGGAGGCTGTGGCTCAGAGATCTGTCGCCGTGGGCCTCTGCTTTCAGCTCTGACGTGGTAAAGCCAGCAAGGAGCAGAGCAACCGAGAACTTCGACGTCCCGCGTGGTCCCAGACCCTCCCCGCTCAGGGTGCCCTGCTCCAGGGGCAAGACGCAACGCAGGGCGCAGACAAGCCAAAGCTGTCCCCTGGCCCCCGTGCAGGTGCAAGGACGCAAGTCGGTATCGGATCAGCTCACTGCCGTCTGGAGGTCAGTTCTTTCACAGCTCAGAAGGGCCAGAGGACCAGCGCTTGGGACGCATGATTCCAGCACAAGTGGTTGGGTCCAGCCAGTTGACACCACTGACGGCCCAGCAAAGACTGATAGATTATTGTGCATACACACAGCTGCAACGTGCTGGGCCCAGACGCATGCCACCGGCACCTGATAAATAAGTTCGTTCTCACGGTCTAAGCCGGGAGCTTCTGGCAAAGAGGGGGAGGCCTGGAGCCGCTGCGAGCTGTTGGCGGGAGAAAGACTCAGCCCTGAGCCCAGAGACAAGAACAGGCGGCGGCAGCCGATCCTTGGCAGTGCAGAGAAAGCAGCAGCGGGACCAAGGGCCAGGGAGGCTCCACCCGGGATCACCAGGTGCCCCAGGAGGGCTCAACATACAGAAAGGTTTTTGGCTCGTTGCTTCTTAGCCACTGAGGATGGCATATAGGTGTTCCGGTGGGGGTGGTACTGAGGCCCTTCAGGGAGGTCCCTAGACCCAGTCCTGTCAAAGAGAAGAGAAGAATCGAGGCTGGAAGAACCAAAGGAGTTGGGGTAGCATTGCTTAGCTTCGGTGCAAAATACAGACATCCCATTAGTTCCCCAGGGAGAACCGTTCAGTAGGACACACACACACTCCAGCATGGTCCACTCTGCCCACTGTGGAATCCTTTTTACCTCCCCCTTGCCCCGCCCACAGACCCAGGGAGGTGGCATAAATTTCAGCGGCAGGGGGGTGGGGGTTAAGATGAGGTGACTTCCCATATTCTGGTCCTGAGTACGTCACTGACTCACCCTGTGCGCTTTGGGAAAGCCACTGCCCTCAACCCCACACAGTCTCCAGTCTCCTCCCCCTCCCCCTGCCTCACCCAGGATGGGCACGGGACCCACCTTGACCCAGAACCACCAGGAAGGGCAAGGGGCTCCGGGTGTCGGGGGTTCCTCCAGCGGAGCCGGTTGAGCAAGACCTTGACCTTGTCCCAATGGGAGATGTCTCGCTGAGCAGAGGGCAAGGAGTCACCACAGAGCCCTCCCCCCCCACACACACCCCCAACAGAGCTCCCAGAGACAGCCACCAGCACAAGTCGTGGGCTGCAAACAGGAATCCCGTTGTTTGCTCGGGGTCTCTGGCCTCCGACCACCCCCAGCCCGGCCCACCCTACCACCTGCCCGCATGTAGCCACCAGCTACCTTATGTCCCTGAGAGGATGGGGAGTTAGCTGGCTCCACGGGGGCCTCCGGCAGCCTGGGAGGGTTGGCAGTGGGCACCCACACCTTTGGGGGTAAAGCGGCCTCCGCCCCTTCTGAGAGAGAATCAGGTAAGCCAGGGCCAGGAACAAGGAGCCACCCCTCGAGCTGTGGTTCGGGATCTTCTAGTGGGATGAGGAGCAGGACACAGAGGGTGACACAGCTGCGCCTCACCTGCCTGCCGTGTCTGGTGCAGCAGCTCCCACGGCCCCTGCACCCCGCTTCCCAGGCTGTCCGAGGAGAGAGGTGCAGGAGCCAGGGCCGACTCCTCCCCCTCGGGATCCTGTGTGCAGAAGAGGCAGGGTAATCAGGGCCGGGACGGAAGGGGCCGCTGCTGTCCCACCTCCGCCTCCCTTGCTCACTGAGTGCCCAGCTGGGACTCACTCACCCCGGGGAGCCTCTGGCTCCACAGCTGTAGGTAAAGCTGCTGGAGCCTGGCCAGCTGCTCCAGCACCAGGCACAGGTGTTCCAGGTAGCGAAGACCCTGCCCTGGGAGGCAGGCCCACGTTCCAGGCTCCAACTGCGCCACCTGTGGGAACACAGCCGGGTAGAGACCACTCGGCTCCCCAGCCGCCCACCTGCTCAGCCAGCCGGCAAGGGCGGAGTGGCGGGCAGAGGAGGAACACACAGCCAGCTGGGCGTGGCGCCAGGCAGGTCTCATACCTGCCCACCCCCTCTGCGGGGGTGCTACACACAGCTGGGAGTGGAGCGAGGCCAGAAGCCGTCAATTAGAGACAAGCACTGCCCCACCCCGAGAGAGCTCCAGGGAGAAGGGGAGGGGGTTAGGAGTCCCCACCTGCCCCCCTGCACCGGGACACTCACCACCTCTTCTTCTAGGCCTGCCTCTGGGTCGGTTTCTGCCCCAGTGCACTCCTGTTCTGTTGCTTCAAAAAGGTACACGCCACACTCAGGCTTGCCTGGTGGCTGCGGGGAGTCGCGCTGTCCTGCCAAGTCGGCAGGGGGAGGTGGGAGGCGGCGGGAGCGCTCCAACACCTGCTGCAGCTTCTGGCTGGCCAGCGTCCGGCCTCGCCGGGCGGGGGGCTCAGCGCTCCCGGCGGGCTCCAAGTCCAGAGAGTCCTGAGAAGAGGCAGGCAAGGTGGCCAGGGGGCTGTCCCCCACTGCCATCTCCACTCCCGAGTCCCGGGAGGCCAGTTTGAGAAGGGGCACCTGCCGCCGCAGGGCGCTCAGGTCGCCATCTCCCTTCCAGGAGCCCGAGGAGCGCGCGGGAGTAGCCTCTGCGATCCGGCGGTAGGTGCTGGCGACTCCCGGCGCTACGCAGCCACGTGCCAGGCCCTCCGCTGCCCCATCTGCAAATAGAATGAGCACCGCGCTAGGCGGGCGGTCCTCACTGCCCCCAGCATTCCCGGCGCCGGGAGGGGCGTCCTGTGCTGGGGGGAGGGCACCTGGCAGCCGGCCCCGCCCCCGGATCTGCGGCGCTTCTGAGGAGACATCCGAAGGGGTTGCCCTCACCGCAGGGATGTCAGCCGCAGGAGCCCCCTTGGCGATGTGGGGTGGCCACCCAGCTCCCTTGATGGCCACGCCTTCTGCGCCCCCCACCACCTCCAAAGTCGCCTGGAAACTCCAAGTCAAGGAGGGAGCAGGGCAAGTCTGGGATCCAATCTGCCCTCCGTGAGGATGCAAGAGAGGGTCTGTCCCTCCCGAGAGGCAGTGGTGAAAACAGCTACAGCCACCACTTCTTCGGTGGACCCAGAAACACTGGGGATTGGGGCAAGGACAAGCGAGGTGGAAGGAAGAGGAACCTGGCGCAGGCAGCAGGAACCCCAGGGACTGTCACCTGTGCACCAGGCCCCCCTCCGGGGGTGGTGCCCAGACCGGGCTGCCCACATCTCCCTGCCCGGCGCGCGGCACCAGGTGCCACCCGCGCCCCCTCCGGGCGCGGCGGCCTGTGGACTAGCAGGGAGGGGTCCGCCGCCGTGCGGGGCTTCGCGGAGCTGCCGGCCGCGGCGGGGTGGGGCGGGGTGGGGCGGGACGGCGGATCCAGACCTCCTCCCGCGCATGGGGAGGCTCCAGGTCGGGCGCGAGCGGGAAGCGGACTCGGGGGAAGCGGGGGTAGCGTTGGCGACCGGTTTCATGCCCAGACCCGGAGGGGCTCCGCCGTGCGAGGCGTTCCCAGCCCAATCACTCGGCCCCTCCGAACCGGGAACGCGGAGAGGCTGCCCCTGCCCGAGTGCGAGAGGGGCGACTCACCCCGGCCGCCAAGCGGCTCCACGCCGTACACGCGCCGCCGGCCCCGCATGGCCCGCTCCGGGGTCCCGGCGCTCGCCCAGGCGGTGCCCGCCGCGTCCCCGCCGAGCGCCGGGACCGGGAGCGGCCCCCGGACACTCCCAGCGGGGGAGGGGCACGCAGGTGCGCGCGCGCAGGCGGGCGGGGTGGTCCGGGCCGCGAGCCGGATAGCACCTCCCTGCCCCGTCTCCACCGCGTCCCACCAGTGCCGGCTGGGGCTACCGTAAGGGCCCGCCGCGCCGCCCCTCTCGCCGGGCGCTTCCTGCCGCGCGCGCAAGCCCGGGAGGAAATGGGAAGAGAGCGTTGCCAGGCTCCCAGCGGCGGCGGAGGGGAAGGAAGGGGATGCTGCCTGCCTGGGGGGGCCTTTCACTCCGTGCCTGGCCTTGCCTCTTCCAAAGTTGGGCGCGGGGGCTGGGGGAGAAGCGTGCAGCGCGGGGAGTAGCCTGGAGGCCGCAGGAGGGGGCCCGTGTCTCCCTAGGATGCTGCTGCCACTGCTTCCTGGTTTTAAATGGAGCCCAGGCAGGTAAACCACCAGGTGACCAGCCAGGGACTGGTGGCCTCTGAGCTCGCTCTCCCTGGACGAGGGTCAGGGCTGGGGAACCCTAACGGGGCCGAATGCCCTGGAGACAGCTAAGGGAGCAGGTGGACGTGCAAACTTGCACCTGGGCCTCTGGGGGGCGGGACTGGGGCCCCGGGGACCAGTGGCTGTTCACTCACTAGGAGGGAGAAGCCAATCTGCCTCACTCTGCACCCTCCTGGGGCCCTCCAACCGGACACACCCTCCCCGCCCCGCCCCCAGCGTTCAGCAGAGACCCACAAACCACCAGTTAGTTTCTGTGCCCTGTTGCTGGTGACATGGGGAGACTGTGGCCCAAAGCCACGCCCCAGGCAGGCAGGAGAGCCAAGAGCCTGAACCGCCTGCAAGCCCTGGTCCAACTCCACCCCCCCCTTCCCCACCGTCAGAGGGAAACCAAGAATGCCGGCTTGGCAGGAAGCGCTTTCCATCAGCCCAGGAGGCGGGCCGTGCAGCATCAAACCCCCAGCCATGCCGAACCCCAGCTCTGCCCTCCCTGGGTAGGAAGTGAGGCGGCCTGGGGGCCCCGGTGAGAGGGCGGGGAGGTGCAGGGAGGCAGCCCACGCGAATCCCGTCCCGAGTCTGCAGAACGTGGGTCTCTGCGGTGACTCCGGGACAAGAATGCATCTAGAAACAGGAAGCCAGGCCAGCAGGAATGCGGTGTCTCAGCACAAGCTTTGTGTGTGGCTCCCAAGGACTCCCCCACCCACGACCCGACACAGGCTCCCCTCCCAACACCAGCGCCAGCTCAGGGCCACCCTGACACGGGGGCTGCGCACTTCCCAGCTTCCCTGCCACTTGCATTCTGCTGCCCTGGACTGGCATCCTGTGCCAAGCCTCCGCCAAGTAGAGGGCTCCATGGCCCTGCGTGCCTGCAGCATCTACCAGCCTCTGAGCCACGCAGGAGGAATGGGAGGGGCGGCACAGCCACCCACCCCTCGCTGCACACCTGGCCAAGTGAGCAGCTGCCCCGAGTTCCTGACCAAGAAGGCAGTGGCCTGGGGCCAGCCATGCCTAGGAGCCCCTGCACTCCCCATGGGGAAGTCCCAGCTCCAGGAAGCAGGTTTCCTGCAAGCTTGGCGCTTAGCATGGCCCTGGGAGGAGGCAGGACAAAGCCAAGAGCAGCTGGAGAGGGCCGGGGGCCGGGCTGACCTCCCTTGGTGGCCGGCAGGAGCTGTGGCTTTTCCCTTGACCACCTGTGTCCTCCCCAAAGTCCACAGCCCCCTGGATGCCAGCTTCACAGGCAGCCTCACTCCCGACCTGTCCTTGTCCTGCATAGCATCAGCCCACCCCTTCCAATCTGTCAGATCCCCACTTACAGTTGTCAAGGTGAAGTTCAAACCCCTGGCAGTCTGTCATTGACCATGATGCCCAGCCCATCACCAAGTGTGCCGGTGGATCAGTGGGAACCTCCTCGCCATAGGCAGCACCTGGCACTAGGTGGCGCCAAAGAGGCTGCCCCATTTCTGCCCAAGACTCTAGCCAGACTCCCCAGCAGGCCGGCCGCCTTGATCTTCCCCATAAAAATAAAGGCTGGTCCTCAGGCAGCCATCCAGGCAAAAGTTGAGACGATGATATCAAGGTGTAAATTATATCACCAGGTGCCTGAGGAGGCAACACAGTGGGTGCCAAGATCCCCTCCAAAGGCAGCCAGATAAGCACCAAGCTGCCACCAGCACTGGCTTTGATCTTTCCTGTGAGAACAGGGCTGGGGCTGCTGCACCGGCCTCTGGATCCAGGACAGGTACCCCCAGGCCAGGCCCCAGGGGTTGGGGGGCTTTGGGGGCTCTGCTACTTCCATCCCAGGCAAGGCCACCCGCCATGGCCTATCCGCGATTGTCTCTGGTGAGCATCTTCCACGGGGAGTGTTGGGAAGGTGGCACTGGGCTGGGGGTCCCTGAGGGAGGGGCGGGGAAGGAGAGAGAAGCAAGGTGTCTCTTTTGTGCTTGTGTGCATGTTTACGGAGCGCATATGACCAGCGTTACACAGGGAAGAACAAAGAACTGCTAGCACTTCGCTCTCCTCCGAGATGCCTCCCAGCATTCCATCCCGCATTTGCCAAGATGTCAAAGGCAGCAGCCAACTCAGCCTGGGGAACAGGGCCTGCCCTGCAGGGGCGAAGATGCCAGGAAGGTGAGGCTGCCTCGGCACCTGCTGCCCGAGACAGGTCCCAGCCCTGGACTTCACCCAGTCAGGCCCACGCTTAGTTCCCGGGAGGAGCCGCCACCTGCCGTGGCCCCTTCTGTGGGCTCAGGCCCGGGAGCCGAGGGCCGGGGCTGTGGAGTAGCGCTGGCGGGCGTGCTTCTCACAGAACAGCTCGTCGCCCACCCAGAAGTGCCCTCGCATCTTCAAGTTCAAGCCGCAGTCCGTGCAGGTGTAGCAGCCGGCATGGCGGTACCTCCCCTCCTGGATGCGCACGGCCTGGTTCCTGCAGGAGAGGGAATGGTTCCTGCTGGGAGGCCACCACCGCCCTGGAGCCTGGGACGACCCTACAGCCTCAGAGACATGACTCCACCTGCACTCAGTAATCTCCTTCCACCCCCCACCACGCCTGCGCACAGCCGCACATCAGTCCCCGCACGGACTGACAAACCCGGCCAGATCTTCTCGGTTTGCAAGGGAGAAGTGGTACCTAAAGTGTGACCCCAGCTCCTGGGACTGGCAGCGCCAGCATTAGAAGTGCCAGTCTCACCAGGGTACGCGTCACAGTGCAGAAACTTAGCCTGCTGCTCGGAACACCACACGTCACACATAGGAGTTCCAGCTGATCTGCTGTGAGTCAGCTTCCTGTTAGTGCACCCAGGCTCAGCACTCGAGTTCCTGCCACCCATGGACGAGACCCCTGGAGGGAGCTCCTGGCTCCTGGGTTTGGCCTGGCCCAGCCACTAGTAGTTGCAGGCATTTGGGAAGGAGCCAGCAGATGAAGATTTCTCTCTCTCTCTCTCTCTCTCTCTCTCTAACACAGCAGCATCTCGGATTCCTCTGGGGACAAGGAAGAAAGAAGCCAGCCCAGGCAGCCCCAGGACGCTGCAAATAACCCCTCGCAAGGCCACAAAGGAGCTTCCCTCTGGGCTCCCTGGCTGTGCTGCCCGCCTGCTGCTGCTGGCCCCTGGTGGGCCCGGCCCTGCCCCCCACTCACGCGATGCTGGTGCCGCACTTCTCACACGTGTGGAGCTTGGGTGGGGTGGCCAGGGCCCTGGCGGTGGGCAGGGAGGACTGGGGGCTCAGCGAGCTGGGCAGGAAGGCAGGTGTGCCGCCTAGAGGGACAGACAGACAGACACATGGGAGCTCATCCACCGGCCGCAGCAGCGCCGGTAGCACGGGCTGACGCCGGCTGTGGAGCAGGGATGGAGCAAGGCAGGCAAAGACAGGCTGAGGCCACGTCTGCCCGTCTAACGGCGCTGGGGAGCAGCTGAGCCCAGGGTCTGGCAAGCGGAGCTGACGGTCCCGCTCCCGAGACCTGGGAGTGACGCTAGGAGCAGATAACACTGCCAGCCCCGCTGCACGGCTGGGAAAGGGCTTTTCCATGCACCGCCACCCCCAAGGCCTCGGCCAAGGACACCGACATTCCCGTGGCAGTCGCCACCCGCCTGCACTGGCCTGTCCCACCACCGTTCTGCCTGTGCACATGGCCACGCCCAGAGCCTGCGGCTGCTCCCTGCCACCATCTTAAGGCTGCTTGTGGAAGTCTTGATCTTTTCTCCCAGGGCCACATCAGACCCCTCCTCCTCCAAGAAGGCCTCCTTGGAGACCCCCACCCCCACCCTGGCCCACCACCGGCCATCACCATTCCCTTGGTGCCTTCCCGGGGCCCAGGAGGCTCTGCTTCCTACCTCTGGGTGCACACCGGGCCAGCCCTCCCACACCGGATGCACCCACAGGCGGGGTTCTGGCCCCCACCCAGTCCCACTGGTGAACACCTACAGGACGCCTGACGCCCATGCCGGAGCCGCCGCCGGGGCCTCACCTCTCTCCTCAGCCTCCAGGGCTTCCTGCAGGAGCCGGAAGGAGCTGGACTGCCGGGGCGCCAGGCGCGACTCCCGGTTCTCTTGCAGCATCTTGAAGACTTCGGAGTCCTCCTCCAGGAGGTCTACACTGCAGGACGCGGGGCGGCCCCGCCGTCAGCCCGAGCCCAGGGGCAGAGGGCTGTGTCCCAGGAGCCCGAGGAAAGCTGAGGGGCTCAGAGGGGAGGGGACCCCACCCAACCCTCCAGGGCCCGCCAGTACCTGAGCCTGGGGCTGGAGGAACGGGGCCGGGGCGAAGCAGGCAGCACCAGCACCGCCGAGTCGCCAGCGCGGCCCTGGCCGGCCTGAGGGGAGGAGCGAGCGGGGAGGAGTCAGCGGCCGCAGCCTTTGGCCCACCACGCAGCCCTGTGGGTCTCAAGCCCAGCTGTTCCCAGGCCCAACAGCAGAGGGCTCCCGGCCCTTGGTGACCAGCAGGCTCCAGGGCTGGCGCACAAGGGCTGCTGGGGTCCTGGGTGGGGCAGTCAGCACCCAGCAAAGCCGGCATGGGCAGGGAGAGGGAAGGGGGCCGCAAGGGGACTGGACGTGGGGCAAGATGCAGCTGGCAGACAAAGAGTCCCCACCATCCTCCCCCTGTCCTGCCCAGTCTGCGACACCTTGCTGGGTATTCCCAAAGACGCAGCCCCCCGGAGCCTGGTCCCTCCCCCACGGACCCATCCCCTAGGCAGGGAGCAATGGGAACATAAAGGGGTGGGGGGCGGGACCCCCAGGATGGGCCAGGGAGCACTGGCGAGCCAGCCAATGGAAGAGGACGCTCGGGGACAGCTGGGAGGGCCTTGTGTACAGGTTCCCGGGAAGCCACTGTTCTCACTCCGGATCTGTCCACCAGGACCAGGCTGACCCCGGGTGGGCCACTGTACTTTCTAGAAGGGTACCACCACGAGGGCTGGTGCTAGCAGACACCACACCACCTGCCCCTGCCGTCACTGACACAGAGGGGACCCCTCATGTCTGAGCCCAGGCAAGCTGCCCCCTCCTCGCCTGCCCAGCAAGTGTGTGGGTGGAGCCAACACTTCTCACAGCGCGTTGAGGGTGTCGGTGAGTGGGGGAGGGGCGGGGACAGGTGGAAGAAGGCCAGGGGACATTCTGCGGTTAGACAAGCTTGGGAAATGCAGAGTGTGGAGTGTGTTTCTTTCACAGTGACCCCCGAGAGGGAGGGAGCTAGGGGGCCTGTGGCTCCTTGTGGGAGCCTCACGGCAGACCCGAGTGGAAGCTCCACGGAGTGAGGAATTCCTGTTCCCACCACCGCATCCCCAGGGGCTAGGAAGGCGCCTGACATCGAGCAGCTGCTCCGGAACAGGAGGGAGCTCAGAGCGTCGTCTGCCCCTGGCCAGCTCCTGCTCCTCCCTCTGCAGGGTTCAACACAGACGGCCACGCTTCCGGCCCCGGCCATGAAGATGCCCCTTGGGACGCCTGCATCCCTTAGCAGACTGCCTGGACCCATTTCCAATTCCAGCTCCCTGCTCATGCACACCCTGGAAGACAGCAGGGGATGGCCCAAGCGTTCGGATCCCTTCCACCTCTACGGGAGACCCGGGCTGAGCTCCTGGCTCCCGGCTTCCTCGTGGCCCAGGCCTGGCTGTCATAGGCGTTTAGGGAGCAAACGGGCAGATGGAAGATTTCTCTGTGCTTCTGTCTGTCACACTTTGCCTTTCAGATATGGTTTCAAGCGTATTCACAAATTAACACACACACAAGGCACACACATGCATACACACGCGCACACACGCACACAGGTTGCTGCCTCCATCCGAGTCCAGTTCCAGATGTCCAGGTTGGGGCCTCAAAATTTACGTTCCTGAAAAGTCTTAGGTGCTTCTGCTCCTGGCTTGGGGGCAAAGCCCCCTTTGTTGGGCCTGGGGCATCATGGGAAGGAACCCAGGAAGGCCAGGCCCCCAGCAGCCACAAGGACCTAACCCTAACCCTAACCCTTAGCTTAGAGGAGCCAGGCTGGTTGGGGCCCCAGGCCAAGCTCATTCCCAGTGTGTCCTAGGCCCAAAGCTTCCCCTCAGAAAAAATCCCCACTCCCACCCCAAACTCGTGGCGCGGTCTCTCCACCCCCCAGCGTATCCAGCGGCTGCTCCTCCTGTCCCATCCTCATGCCACCGGGCCCTGATGCAGCCTTCTGGGTGGAGGCGGGCAGCCCACACGCCCCCCCCCCCCCAGCCTCCTGCTTCTGTAATTAATACCACGGCGGTGAGTGCTTAATTGTTCCAAAATTGTTCCGCACGTCTGTCTTATCTCCACAGTTGCATGTAAGGCAGTTTAAAGACCGGCAACCCACGGGATCCCCTCTCTCCACGCACAGCCGGGCCAGCTGGCCATGAGGGAGGCACTCCAGAGCCTCCCCCGGCCACCCCCACCCCAGGCTCTGCCGTCTGGAATGCGCCATCTCCCGAGGTAGGATTCCAGCAGCTGGGCTCCATCTCCTCCACCCCCAAGGCTGGACCTGCCCCCAGCAGCTGTGGCCCAGGGCTGTGGGCCACCTCACCCCCTCACCTCCCTACCCCTGCCCTTGAGTAGAGAAATACCACAGGGGTGGGGTGGCCGTCACCAGTGGGAGCGGGCGAGCCTCTCCGGGGCTGGGGGCTGTGGGCAGACAGAGGCAAAGCCAAGGGCAGCCTGAGGCAGGACCACAGTCCCACAGGGGGTTCTTCGGGCCGAGTCAGAGAGGAAGAGGGGGGCCGAGGGCCGGGAGTCAGGGGCAGATAGCAGCACTGGAATGGAGAGGAATGCGATGCAGAGCTGCAGCCCGGGCCCAGAGGGAACCTTCCAACAACAGCAGCAAAAGTATTTCAGCTCCAGCCCAAGAGAAACACACGGAGAAGGGAGGACGCCAGCAGGCCCGGGAAGGAGGAGGAGGAGGAGGACTGGCTGCCCGTGTGGCCCCCACCAGAGGCAGCGGCCGTCCTGGCTTGGGCAGGAGCCTCCCGGGGAAGGCGAGCTGCTTCTGTCTCTTCCCCTCCAGGTAGCCTTACCTGTCGGCTCCCGGGGTGGCCCCCGTAGGACACGCGGTCGGCAGCAGTGAGGTGTGTAGCATGTGCCAGACTCTGGAAACTGAGACATGGGGAATGGATGGTGTGTGTGTGCACCCAGGAGCAACAGGGGGCGGCACTGGGGGTCCCCCAGACATGGCCGCCGCCGCCAAGACACTGACTAGAGGGCAGGGCCGGAATTGGTAGCTCACCTGCGGCTGACCATGCCCTCTTGGGCGAGGGTGTGTGAGCTGGTGGGGGGCGGCGTGGAGAACGGGCTGCCTGCCCGGGGGCTGAGGGAGGCAGGGCTGGAGCAGGCGGACCTCAGTGAGGACTGGCTGCCGCTCTGTGTCCTCACGGAGCCCTGTGGAGAGAGGGGCCTGGGGAAGCATCTCACCCTCGCCCCCCGCGCTGCTGCTCCGTCCTGGTTGCGAGGCACTTGCTTACCTGGAAGCGAGACGCCAGCACTTCCACGTCCCCATTGGCTTGCCCAGTCGAGGCAGCCTGAGACCTGGGAGGAGGGGTAAGGGAGGGGGCGTCACAGGGGTCCTGGGACCCTCACCCACCAGCTGCGCTGCTGTCCCCAGACCTGAGTGTCAACCCTGGGACGGCTCAGGCACCAGGTGGTCAACTTTCAGATGCCAGAGTCCAAACCAACCCGCCATGCTCAACACCCCCCTTGGTTTCGCAAAAAAGATGGCTGCCTTGGTGCCAAGGAGCAGGGAGAGAAACGGTTGGCTGGCTCCAAGGCCGTTACGCACGCCCACCCCCTTTTTTTCCACTTCATCTGGACTTTGTCACTGGGCCAGCAGCACTTCATAGATCAGTGCTGGCCAGGAAAGATGGCCGGCTTCATGGGAACAACCGTTCATACTGCAGCCACGAGCGGCTGCAGCCAGCGAGGGGAGCCAGTAGGCCCCAGCCGCCCCACTCAGACACAGCCCCACCACAGCTGATGCCCAGAGCACGTGTGCCAGGGTCACCCACTGTCCCTCCCCCAGACCCCCCTCCCTCCGACACCAGCCGTGGAAGGACCTGGAGAGGCAGTGGGACAGGGCCCACCTCCCCAGGGACCCCGGCCCGGGAGGCCTGCAGAAAGCCAGGAGCCAAGGGCGGGAGCGAGGGCGAGGCTGAGCCCACCGCTCCCCAGCCTCACGACACTGTCGCTGGACCACCGGCCGATTCCCAGGGGTACGGTCAGCCGCAGCCTCGCCTGGGGAGGGTTGTGCCAGCCCCCGACCGGATTCTGCTCACTGATTAGGGCTTCTGGGCACCACCATGGTCTCCCAGGGGTCTTGGAAGGAGTGAGAAGGGAGGATCCCACAAGAGAAGGTGTGCAGGGGGTGGCCGGGCCCCCTTGTTGCTGGGGTGGTTCCTTCTGAGGAAGTGACAGCGCACCTGTAGCTCCCACCCCTCCTTTGCCCCACACAGCAGCCCCCTGAAGACCCCAGTCCCATCCTCAGATGCCACCACGTCCCCTCCTCTCCCCTTCCTCCGGGCTCCACCCTGCAAGCATGCAGGGGCCGGAGGGGCCCAGCCAGGGGCCGGGGCCAGGGCGGCAGCCTCTGCAGCTGGGTGGCAAGGGGGCGAGGAGAGGCAGGCGGCTCTAACTCGGGCTCCAGGGCTCTCCCGACTCAGGAATCTCCTGGCGTTTCTGCTCTGTGACTCACCGCCACCCCTCACCTCTGCCAGCCACCTGTCCCCCCCACGGCGGCGCTGGCCTCCAGGTCCCTGATGCTGGCAGCCTGGGAAGGTGCCTTCACTAAGGAGGGCTCAGGGTGGCGCTGGGTAGGGAGGGGTGCTCTCGGAGCCCCACCCCTCTGGGGGCAGGGGTCCCGGATGCCCAGCCTAGGGTATACCTCTCCCAGCGTCTCCTCTCTTCAGCCCACTCCACACCCACACCCTGTACCTTGCACACTCTTGGGAACCAGTCAGACCCGGGCTTCCAGGAGGCTGTGCCAGCTCACCCTGCCCAGCCTGTGGCTGTGTGCCCAGCCCAGCGCCCACCTCGCCCAGCTGGACAGGGACACTCTCAGCCCAGCTGGTCTCCCTCTGCCCTCCAGTGGAGCCTGAAGCTGGTCTCCTCGGGCAGACAGGGCCAAAGGGCCCAGGAAGGCCACAAGGGGTTAGAGCCCTAGGCTGCAGGCAGGTGCTGTGCGCAGACCAGAGGGAGGGGCCTACCGCTCGAGCTGCAGCCGCAGGGGTGAGGGGCTCTGCCGGATCTTGCTCTGGGCCTCTGCATGCAGCATGCCTTCCGCCCTCTCCCCGTTGATGGCCACGATGATGTCTCCAGGCCGGAGGTCAGCCGCCTGGGCCTTGCCTCGTTCAGTTACCTACAGGGGATGAGTTTCAGGTGCCCTCGGAGCGGGGGCAGCGGGGAAGGGACTTCCTGCTCTGCCCACCGCCCCCCAACCAGAGCCCACCCAGAAGGCGGCGTCAGTGAGCAGCCCCTCCCGCCCTGGCCTCTGGCGGACACCTCCCCAGCAATGTGGGGTGGCGGAATTTCAGGTGCTTGTGGGTGCTTGGAAATACTTTTGGATAGAGAGAGCCCTGCCCGTGCAAATCGCACCTTGCAGGCAGCTCTACCTGCAAACAGGCTGGGCCAGGCCTGGGCCAGGGGCATTCGGCTACCAACTCTGGGTGCCCTTGATCTCCCACCACCCCAAGTGGCTGCCAGCAGGTGCGGGGTTAGTGGCCCACGCCCTGTCCCTCCCAGAGCAGCCTGTTCCCAAAGCGGCCACCCCTCACCGTGCAGCCCCTGGCTCACCTTGGTCACCATGATGGGCGCATGGAAATCCCGGCCCCCCGTGATGCGGAAGCCCCAGGGCGCCGGCCCCACCACATCCACAGTCAGCGCCATACCTGGGGGAGGGGGAGGAGCAGACAGCTGGAGCCCACTCCCCCAGCCCACCCCAGAAACCCCGTCAGATGGCCGGGCAGAGGCACAGAGGCGGCTGGGGAAGGGGTGGGGGGCAGGTCCCAGCGCCACCCATCACGTCACAGAGGAAGTGACGAAGTCCCTCCCTCACCCAGTTTCACTTCCCCCCACCCTGGGAAGCCACCAAGTTCCCCTTCCCGCAGTCTTTAGCCAGTGGCTCCCGGGAGGCTGCTGTCCGGGATGCCAGGCAGGGGTCTGAGGGAAGGGAAGATAGGGGTGACAGGTGGCAGGAGAGGTCGCCACTGCCCCCCTTACCCCTCCTCCACCACCAAGGCAGAGTCCCGCTGGGGCTTGCTTCCTGTCCCCAAAACCCACAGCACAAGACACTTCCTCCCGCTGCGGAGGGGCGGGCAGGTGGCGGCCGTGAGACGGCAGGGCTCCGGCACAGCAGTGACAGCCACGGAACAGAGTGGCCCGCCACAGACGATACCAGGGACCGGGCTGCGTCTCCCCGAGGGACCTCCTGGCTGCCTGCCCAGCCCCTGAGAGTGCGGTTCAGACGGGCAGGAGCAGGGCCTTCCACCTCCCCCGGGGGCCCGCTGCTCTCTGAACAGCCCCTCCCGCCAGGAGACCAGGGCTCTAGAGCCAAGCTGGGCACACCCAGCCTCTGGGGCCGGGCAACACAATGAAGGGACAGATGCCACCTCCTCGCGGGGGCGCAGGCCTCCTGTCCACTGCCCCTTTGGCCGGGCAGGGGAGTGTCCTCACAGAGCAACCCTGTAGGACTTCCTGAGCCTCTAGGTCTGGAGCCAGGAGCCAACCCAGGCAGGAAGCTGCAATGCCAGGCTTGGCACCACCCAGCCCGGCACTCATCCTCGGGCTGCCCCTGGGACTCCCAGAACTCTCGGGTGCTGCCAAGTCCCTGAGGACACCAGGGTCCCCAGCACGCAGGGGGCCACCTGGGCCCGCAGGTCTGTCGCCCCATGCCCTCCCCAGGCCGGGAGGCCCCGAGGCCGGGCGCTGGCGGCTCGCAGCCGCGCTGAATTTCTCGGACCTTTGAGCCGGCCGTGGACTCCGCGCCGCGGGGAGGTGCCCGGCCCGTCCGCCCTGCTCTCCCGGTTCCGGAGCCTCCCTGCCTCAAAGGCCAAAGGACCCCGCGCGCCCCAGGGTGCTGGAAGAGGAGCGCCCTGGTCAGGGAGACCCCAGCCCCCAGGGACTGGAGAAGCCGGCGCCGGGAAGAGCGTTGGCGGCGCGGAGGGCGCGCAGGTGGGTGTGCGCTCACCTGGATGCGGCTCACCTGTAGGGCTGGGCGGCCCGGCCCGGGAAGGGAAGGCCAGGAGGGAGGCAGGGTGAAAAGGCAGCGCGGCTCGAGCCGCCGCCGTCTGCGCGGCTCTGGGGAGAGCCCGCCCGGG
The DNA here is from genome assembly GCF_964237555.1 of Oryctolagus cuniculus. Classification (NCBI taxonomy): domain Eukaryota; kingdom Metazoa; phylum Chordata; class Mammalia; order Lagomorpha; family Leporidae; genus Oryctolagus; species Oryctolagus cuniculus. The sequence continues at coordinate 739,110 of NC_091439.1, forward strand.
GCTCCGGGACCTGCCTCCACCCATGTGATCCCGGGGCCGCCCCTGGCCCGGGAAGCCGCCTCCTCCGCGCCGCCGAGCCGGGGCGCTGCCGCCGGCTCAGACTCCGCCCTAAGCCCCTCGGGCTTCGGCGGTCCAGCCCGAGGTGCCCGCATCTTGCCGACCGCCCCGGAGCGCATCTCGGAGAGCCGGTGCCGTGCCAGGTCCCGCGCCCTCTCCGCGCGCCGCCTCGACCCCCGCAAATCCCGGGCCGGGGCCCGCCCCTCCGCCCTCCCTGAACGCCCACGGGCCGCTGCGGCTCTTTCCCGCACAACTGCCCGCGCCCCGGGAGAGACGCGGATTCCTGGCTGGGGCTCCCCACGGATGCTTTCCCATCCCCGCTGCCCCACCTCACCCTCTCTGCCGGGACCTGCATCCCCACCCCCACCCGCAACCACCTGGGCCCCGGGACCCCAGGTGGCAGCTCGGGGAGGAGGAGGCTGTGACCATACCTGGCAACCTGCGCCCTGGGGGCCCTGCAGCCTCCTGGGTCTGCGCTGGTGGCCGTGGCCAGCTGGTCTGTCTTTAGGGAGCACAGCTGTGGGTACAGCTGTAACTCGCCTGCCTCAGCAGTGAGTCATTCCTCTCCTGACCTGCAGGTGCCCTGTGTCATTCTCCCAGGGCTCCTCCAGCGAGGCCACCTCCCCTCTGTCCTGGGTGTGTAAACCGCTCTCCCGTGGTGGACTAGTCCCATGCCTCCCGCATGGCCACCTTGCCGCGTGCACCTGTTCTACTTCCCTAAGTAGCCAGGAGAGAGCAGCAAACTGCCTGCAGGGTAAGCCCAGCCTTGGGGTCCCTCAGCTGCCACACCTGCCTCTTTCCAGTGTGTGGCCTTAGGCAGCTTCCTCAGCCCCCCGTGCCTCAGTTTCCCTACGTGTAAAATGGGGATCATGCACACCTTAGTCCCGCCCCCCACGTTGTGCAAACTGCTCTTCTTTAGGCACAGCCCAAGGATGACTGAGAGCTATAGACCAGAGCCCCCGCCCAGCTCCTGCAGGGGGTGGGGGACATCCACCCACTCAGTTCATTCCCCCCACTCATTCCACAGGTGCCAAGTGCCAGGCTCTGGAAGCCAAGCAGAGACCCACATTGCTTCTGCTGTGCTCTGCTTTCTAGAAAGTTCTAGAGTTTTCTGCCCCGTGGCTTGTGCAGTCACTAAACCCACCACCAAGTGGGTGGAGCTACCCCCCCCCAGTACACAAGGAGGGCTGTCTTGCTGGGGGCGACTCTGGCCCTCGTCTCGGATGGGGTGAGCTATGCCCGGTGGCCCCTGGCTCTCCTTTGCCCTCGCGTCTCATGCCAGGTGGGGGCACAGGCGTGGCCATCTTACGGGCAGGGCCGCGGCGGTGGGCGGCCCCAGGCACAAGGTTTGTTTGCTACAGGGGAGCCCGGGCCCCAGCACAGACGGGGGGTGGATTTGCTTTCTGTTGCGAGGAGGAAGAAGCCTCAAGCTGGCTACGATTTATATGAGGGCACCAGGGAACATAAACAGAGTAGGAGGGGACAGGCCATCACAGGCCAGCAGTGCCTGGACACAGTCCAGCCTGGGCTGGCCCTGGCACCTGAGAGGCCAGCCTGGTGAGGGCGGTGAGGACGGCCATAGCTGGGTGGAGCAGGCCCCGTGGGTTTCATTCCGAAAGCTGCTTAATCCAGCGGAGGGGGGGCGGGGGGGCCACTCCCAGACTCCAGGAATCTGCCAGGGCCGGCCCCTCCCCTCCACCTTGACAGAGCCAGGCCCCACCCCTCACGGCAGCCTGTCCCACCCACCTGGGGTTAGAGTGCCTGAAGTGGCAGGTCTAGACACCAGGGGTGCCGGGAAGACCAGAAAAGCAACCCAGCCCCGGGAAGTCCCTGAGCCCGTGCACCGGCGTCCTTCTCCAAGGGCGGCCGCAGGAGCGATGCCTGCCCACCAGGTGGATCTCGTGCAGAGAGGCGGCCCCTCCTCCGGCACTTCAGAACCCTTCTGGACGCCAGCCTCACGAGCAGCTGGGCCCAGGAGACACCCACAGGGGCCGCCACTCCCCACGCCTCCAAGTCCCCAGGGGCGGGAAGAGCCGCCCTGGCTGGCTGTGCCCACCACTCCCAGATTCCCACAGCCCATGGCTCAAAATGGAAATGGAGCGCCCAGAAGAAAAACATTAGCAGTTTGTCTGGCTTGCCTCGTGCCCGCCCCCCAGTGGCAGGACCTCCGCCGGGCGAAGCCACACTTCCTTCACTCAGTAATCCAAGGACGGAAGCGATGGCTAAGCCTGCACCTTTGCCCACGGCACGCAACCTCTGGAATCTCTCCGCCCCTCTCGGAGACCACGTTTGGGATGAGTCACAGATGTCATCAAGTCCATTAGCCCCACAGTGGCGGCCCCAGAAGCAAAACAGCTGAACGAGGTCACATTCAGTCCCGTCGCTGGTTTCTCCCCACGGTCAGCCCTGGCCCCGGTGCCTGTGGCGTCCGTCCCCCCTCCCCGGGGACAGCAGCTGCCCAGTGCTGGGGGCTGAGATCCTCAGAACCGATAACGGTGCCTCTGACACACACACGCACACACGCAAGCATCCGTCTCGCCTCCTTCCCGGCGCAGCCCTCTGTGGCAATGAGTCCCATGGCCCCAGGCCTCTTTCGCCTGTCCCACAGCAAAGAGACTTGGAGGCAAGGTGCCCGGAGTCCAGCTTTATTGTACATTCTCTTCCAGAGGGGACTTGGGCGTCGGGTGGGAGAGCTGGGAGGCAGGAGGCCAGCAGAGTGTCCCCTGCACAGCGCCTGGGTCAGGCCAGCAGGGGGTGGTGTGGAGCTCAGGCCCAGGGCGTGGCGGCCTCTGGCTAGGCCTCAGACGCTACAGAGGGGGCTGCCTCCGGCTCCCACTTGGCTCCCAGGCTCAGCTGGGGGCAAGAAGGCAGAGGGGCCAGCAGGCAAGCTGGAGAGACGGGACGCCTTTGGTCTCTGTTAGCCTAGAAAGCCGGTCCTTGTTAGAGGGACCCCATGGGGGTGAAGCTGGGAGCCAGCCCCTGTTACAGGAAGCACCGCAGTAGGGTGGGGCTAGGGGACGCAGGGTCTGGCCCCAATAAGGCCTGCCAACAGTCTCCACTTCAAAGCAGACCTCTGTATTTGGGGGCAGGGGGGATGAAAGGGCTGTAGGGACGCCTGTAAGCTGTGGGTGGCAGCCAGTCCAGGGGCTTTCAGGGGGCTCCGAGGGAAAGGCTGCCGGGGGTGTGTGTGGAGCTGGGAGCGCAGGTCCTGGGGGAGGAGGGCGTGGCGGTCCTCTCTCCCCGTCCTGAAGGGCTGCGGCTCCCCGCCCCATCCTGGCCGGCTCCCGGTTCCCATACACACCACTCACACCGGAGCTACGTAATTGCCAGGGAATGTCCCGAACTTCTGAGTCCTGCGGGAGACACCTGGAACAGAAAAACAGAACAGCATTGCCCGGGATGCCAGGGGCTGGGAGTTGGGGGGAAGCTCCGCCCCCTCATGGCAGTGCCCTGAACTGCAAGTGGAGTCCCTTTTCCAGGGTGGGGTTTGAGTCGCTTGCCTCATGCCTGCCCCCTAGTGGTAGGCCCTCAGCGCGGCAAAGCCACACCTCCTCCACTCAATCCAAGGAGGGACGCAGTCAGTAAGCGAGCAGCCTGGTCAGGCGCTCTCATTCCAGACACGGGCAGGGAGGGCCTGTGGCTGGGCGAGTGACCCAGACAACCCGGGCCTCGGCCCTGCTACAGCCTCAGAGGTCCTGTGTTCTCCGCTGGAGGACGGGACCGCGAGGAGCATCGCGGAGGGGCAGGGCGAGAGGCTTGGATAAACCGATGCTCCTGAGTCTCCCCTCTAGGCTGGCACCTGGAAGCAGCCCATGCCCTCCCTTTCATCTCGGCCTCCCAAATTCTTCCAGGCCCTGTTTAACCACTTCCTCCAGGAAGCCTTCCCGGACCTGCACACGGCCCAAGCACTTGTGGCTGTTATGCTACCAATGGGATCTTGCACTTCTTGTCTACGCCCCCTGGCAGAGCTGTATGAAGTGTCCCCCAGGCCAGGAGCTTCGTGACCACTCGTGTGTCCAGGCCTTGCTCAGCAGGACTCCCATCAGAAAGACGTGGCGGCCAGGCCAAGGGTCCAACCCTGTGTCCACCCCTGCTCAGGCAGCCCCCCAAACCTCAGGCCCTGGAGCCCGCGTGGGGCAGCAGGGGCTCTGCGGGCCGCCGTCTTCTTTTGGGGGACGACACAGCCTTTGAAGCTGAGGCCATGGGAACCCTGAACGGGGCCAGGGCACAGGTGCTGCCATGGACCAGTCCTGAGGGGCTGTCTGGGGCGGGGCGGGGCACAGCAGGTGTGAGGCCTGCGCCTCCCCCCAGCAGAAGGGTGCAGGGGGAGGAACAGGCACCCAGGGGCTGAGGAACCCTGCCCTGGCTCCACAGAGAGCCCGTCAGTGACGGCGGGCTGCTGCTGGTTTGTCCGGGGCCCCTCCCCTCTTGGGGGCTTGGAGAAGTGCTGGTTTGGGGAAGGGTCCAGGGCCAGGCCTGCCCGTGGGAGCTGGGGGCAGTTGGGCAGGCACAGGTCTGTGCCGAGGCAGCGCTGGCTGGCGGGCCACAGCACTCCCTCTCCCGGCTCCCCCACGGGGCCCCTGGGGTGCCCCGGCCCACGCACCCACAAACCAGCCGTCGTCACACTGCTGCATGACATCCACGCGGTCCCCCTCGCGGAGTTCCAGTTCGTCGTCATTCTGTGGCCTGTACTGGTACATGGCCCGGTACCTGCGGGAAACACCGTCACGCACTGCCGCCAGGGACCTGGCCCCGCCCAAACCCAAGGGCTGCCCCTCCCCGGGGACTTCCCAACGCTCCCTCCCTCCTTGCACTCTGCAGCCCCCAGCCAGCTCCCAGGACCACAGCCCCTCCCGACCACCCAGGCCACGCCCCCTCAGAGCCCCAGGGCTACAATCCTCCCTGCTCGGACCTCAGGCTGCAGGCTCAGGGGTGGAACGCTGGGGGCCCTGTTTAAGACAGGGAAGGGCCGGGGACCCCCAGATGAGAAACCTGCTTGCCCGCCCCCACGGCCTAGAAGCTGGCGAAGACAAGCAGACCTAGTGGGGGCTTCCCGAGCCCATGCAGGGGGTCCGTGAACTTAGCACTGCCTGCTGGGCAGGCCCCAGACCAAATGCCCCCACCCATGCGCGGTACTCACGGGGTCCAGTGTATCTGAGCGGTGTGGGGGGTGGGGGCCCCCGGGTCCAGGGGATGGCTGGAGCCTCGAGGATGGGACAGCGCTGGCCCAGGGGTGCTGAGGCTCTAGGGGTGCCCAGGAGAGGAGGGTCAGAGGGGGCGGGGGCGGGGCGGGGCAGGGCGGGGCGGGCCCACCCTGGCTGAGGCTTCCCACTGCCCCTGCTCACACAGGCCCCGGGTCTGACAGCAGCTGCTTTGCCCGTTTCCCTGCCCAGATACAGAAAGCACCTGGAATCCGACCACCGGCAGGGATGGCGCTAGGCACCAGCCGTGCAGGGCTCCCAGAACAGAGGGACCTCCACTGCGTGCCAGGCCTAACGACCCTCTTCCCCACAGACTGCGACCCTCTGCCTTCAAGCCCACCTGCTTCCCTACGTCCTGCTCAGCTCCACTCATGTCCCTGCCGGAGGCAGACGTGGGCCAACCAGGACAGGGTGGCTGAGGAGGGCCGGGCTGCAGCTGCGAGGAGGGGTAGGGACCCCAGGGGCCAGGGCAGGGGGGCTGTGCTGCGGGGCGGCCTCACCTGAGCCTGCGGTCTGGGCTCCTGGGTGGGGAAGGAGAGGCTGGTGCGGCGGGGGGAGGTGCGGCCCCCCCAGTCGGTGGGGTCGGCGGGGCTGCGCGGCCCCGAGGGGGAGCTGGGCTGCCGGGCCAGCCGGGTGGCGGCGGTGGCGGGCAGCTGCGGGCCATCGTCGCAGACCCGCAGGCGGGGCTCGCGGCACACCTGCACGTAGCTGGCGGGGAAGATGCCCTGGCGCCCGGTGCCCGTGATGCGGCCCTCGTACCAGTTCTCGTTCACCTTGCGGATCAGGCAGATGCGCTCTCCCTGCGGGGGAGGGGGTGGGGGGGTGGGAGGGCTGGTGTCAGCAGGGCCCACATCCTCCTCCTCCTCCGGGGGAGGCGCTCACAGCTGCTGCCCGAGGCTGTCCCACGGGAGACCAGCTCCCTGCTCTCTAGGCCAGCATCCTCCAAGCTTTCTCAACACAATCTCTAATTTAAAAAAAAATTGTAGCCACAACCCAGAACACGTATGGACATGTGTGCACGGGGCTGCTGGGAGTCTGATAAGCACCCTGTCTGCACGGAAGTCCTCGCTGTCTATCCACCACGTCCATCCGCTTCTTTAAAGATGCTGTTTATGGGGCCGGCGCTGTGGCGTAGTGCGTAAGGCTGCCGCCTGCAGCACCCACGTCCCATGTGGGCGCCAGTTCAAGTCCTGGCTGCTCCACTTCTGATCCAGCTCTCTGCTATGGCCTGGGAAAGCAGTAGAAGATGGCCCAAGTCCCTGGGCCCCTGCACCAATGTGGGAGACCCGGAAGAAGCTCCTGGCTCCTGGCTTCAGATCGGCCCAGCTCTGGCCATTGAGGCCATTTGGGAGTGAACCAGTGGATGGAAGATTCTCTCTCTCTTTCTGCCTCTCTGTAATTCTGCCTTTCAAATAAATAAATAAATCTTTTTTAAAAAAAGAGATGCTGTTTAGGATCGCTGCAGCCCTACCAACCTTCAGGTGCACAGCACACCCACATCCATTCATGATCACCTTCTGAAATGGATTCAATTAAGGAACAGACACCCGAGGAGACTGGGGAAAGGGAGAGACGCTGGCAGAGTTGGGTCCACCCGACTCTTTGAAGAAAACGCCTTACAGCACAGACTCCACTGCGTCTTCCCCTGCCCCAGCCCGGGCCGCCGCCTCCCGCCCGGCTCACCTTGCGGAAGCACAGCTCCACTTCCAGGTCCCCCTTGAAGGTGTACTGGGCCACGGCTTCCCCGTACTCCACCACCTGGTAGGTCGGTGGTTTGATGGGCTTGGGGATCTCATCTGCGGGCAGCACCTGCGGGAAGAAGGGGCCATGACAAGACTCAGCCTGCGCATCAGCTGGGCACACGCAGGGCTACTGGGGGAGCGAGGCCAGAAAAGACATCGATGGACCCCAGACTCGGAAGTGAGACACAAGCCCTGGGGGTGGGGGTGGGGGTGGGGGGAGGGAGGAGGCACAGCCGGGGGAGGCGGAGAGGAGAGGGGGCTACGGAGAGGTGTGTGGAGCGCAGAATGGCGAGTGCAAACGGCAGAAGCCAGTCGGATCAGGAGTTGAACTTGAATCACAGAAGGAAACGAAGCATTGCAAGGAGCAGGCAGCACCCTGGTCTGCGGGAACGCTGAGGACTTCACCTCTGACCTCTCGTGGGAACCAAGCATCCCCTGTGTCAGGAGTCCCGGGTCCTCTCCCCCTTCTGCCCGCTCCCACCCAGGTGCCCAGCCCCCCCCCCCCATTTCTCTTTGCGTCCCCCGCTCCTAACAATCAATGGTTTCACTCTAACGTATAGACAATGGACAGGGTGGAATGCTGGATTTATGCGGGTTCTTCACAAAATTCACGGAAAACACCACGCATGGATTTCCAGAAAACTCACGCTAAGTTGTCCCAACCCGTCCAGACAGGACCCAGTGTGAGACAATGAGATGGTGAGAGTCTATTAGCAGAACACAGAAGCGAGAACAAACCTCAAACTTATGGTCACTGGTGGTGCTTTACAGAAAGCTCACGGAATGACGCCCCCAAAGAGATCTGCAGTTCAGAGCTCATTTCCCACGAGCTTTGTGAAGGGCCCTAGTGTGCACCGTATCCTACTCCATCTGTCAGTCGCGTGGAAGAAGGCGGGAGATGCCAAAGACAGAGCCCACAGTGGCAGCCACCCACGGCAAGGGCGAGGCAAAGTTGATCATTTTTGGACCAAGGATTCATCAAAGAAACCGCGACCGACAGCACAGACAGCTCATTGGTTCCACTGATACAAGTCTAACCTAAAAAGGAAAAGTGGATCAAACCGCCCACGGGCTGAGCACCAACACCGCCGTGCCCAGGTCAGCCGCGGCCAGGAGCGGAGCTTTCGACGGACATTTTAAACAGGGGGAAGAACTGGAACAGGAGATGTAACGTACAATCCTGAAGGCAAAGCACAAGCAAAGCCACGGCTACCAAGCGGCACAGTGGTCCAGGCACAGCACGAGGGAATCAGCGCGGGGCAAAAGTCGCAGCAACAGTTTTTGAGGATGCTCAGGGCGTTTTGTTTGTTTGGCTCTTGGGGGTGTGGGGGAGGGCACAGACGGGCAGTATCTGCTTTCCTGGAAATGCTCAGAGAAAGCCGAGGAGTGAGGAGAGAAACAGCCGGAGAGTTCTCCATCACCACAGTGCTCCTGCTCAGTCCTCTCGCCACACCAGGCGAGTTCCTGAGTCCCCAGAAGAGACCATCAGAAATCCACCCTGAAGGGGCCGGCACTGTGGCTTACTTGGTTAATCCTCCGCTTGCGGCGCCTGCATCCCATATGGGTGCCAGGTTCTAGTCCTGGTTACTCCTCTTCCAGGCCAGCTCTCTGCTGTGGCCCGGGAATGCAGTGGAGGATGGCCCAAGTGCTTGGGCCCTGCACCCCATGGGAGACCAGGAGGAAGCACCTGGCTCCTGGCTTCCGATCAGCATGGCGGCCATTTGGGGAGTGAACCAACGGAAGGAAAACCTTTCTCTCTGTCTCTAACTCTGCCTGTCAATTAAATTAAAAAAAAAAAAAAAGAGAAAAAGAAAGAAATCCACCCTGAAGTCTTTTTCTTAAAAAGAGATTTATTTATTCATTTGAAAGTCAGAGCTACAGAGAGGGAGAGGCAGAGACAGAGACAGAGAGAGATTTCTTCCATTTTTCTGCTGGTTCTCTCTCCAAATGGCTGTAGCCAGGAGCCAGGAGCTTCTTCCGGGTCTCCCACGTGGGTGCAGGGGCCCAAGCACTTGGGCCATCTTCCACTGCTTTCCCAGGCACAGCAGAGAGCTGGACTGGAAGAAGAGCAGCCGGGACACAAACCAGCGCCCATAAAGGATGCAACTAGTGGCTTCACCTGCTACGCCCCAGCACCGGCCCCTCCTTAAAGCCTTGATTTGGTGCCTTCTGACTTCTTGTTTCTCACTTGTGAAAAATAATCATTTAAGGGCATCCATTTTTAAGCCATTCTAATGACATAAAAATGCTGCACTCATATGCTGGGTTCCCAGGCTTGTCAGATGGACTCAATGGCTGGTGCCTCAGTTACACACATTGCTCGCACTTGATGGAGCTCATGTTGTGAAATAAAGTTTATGTTTTATATTCGTTTATTTATTTATTTATTTATTTAGACAGGCAGAGTGGACAGTGAGAGAGAGAGAGACAGAGAGAAAGGTCTTCCTTTTTGCCGTTGGTTCACCCTCCAATGGCCACCGTGGCCGGCGCACCGCGCTGATCCGATGGCAGGAGCCAGGTGCTTCTCCTGGTCTCCCATGGGGTGCAGGGCCCAAGGACTTGGGCCATCCTCCACTGCACTCCCTGGCCACAGCAGTGAGCTGGCCTGGAAGAGGGGCAACCGGGACAGAATCTGGCGCCCCGACCAGGACTAGAAGCCGGTGTGCTGGCGCCACAAGGTGGAGGATTAGCCTAGTGAGCCGCGGCGCCGGCCAATATTCTTCTCTTTTTTAAAAGACTTATTTATTTGAAAGGCAGAGCGACAAGAAAGAAAGGGAGAGAGGAAGATAAGAACTTGCATCCACTGGTTCACTCCCACAAACAGCTGCGATGTCTGGGATAGGTCCAGGCCAAAGCCAAGGGCCTGGAATTCCCTCGGGGTTTCCCAGGTGGGTGGCAGGGGTCCCAAGAACTTGGGCTGTCTTCTGCTGCCTTCCCAGGTGCATTAGAAGGGAGCTGGATTAGAAGCAGAGCAGTTGGGACTTGAACCATTGCTCCGATATGGGATGCTGGCATTGCTGGCAGTGGTTTAACCTGGTGTGCCAGGATGCTGCCCCCTATTTTTATCTTTTAATTCAAAATTTCCATAAACATTTTTTAACAATTTTTTTATTTGAGAGGTACAGAGAGGGAGAGAGAGAAAGAAGGGTCTTCCATGCACTGGTTCACTCCCTAAATGGCTGCAATGACCAGAGCTGAGCTGATCCCAAACCAGGAGCCAAAAGCTTCCTCTGGGTCTCCCACGCAGATGCAGGGGCCCAAGAACTTGGGCCATCTTCTACTGCTTTCCCAGGCCACAGCAGAGAGCTGGATCGGAAGTGGAACAGCCGGGACTCGAACCGGCGCCCATATGGGATGCCGGCACTGCAGGTGGCGGCTTTACTGCCATGCTACCTGCAACGTCACAGCTCCGGCCCCTTCCATGAACATTTTCAAGTCCCCTCGTGCTTTGTGAAATTTCAGGCTCCTGGAGATCACTGTGCGGATGGGGGAGGCCTAATGATGCCTTTCAAATCAAGATCCTAAATCAACAAGCCCACCCATCATCAACAAGCGAGTCACAGAGGGAATGAGAACATGATTCAAGTTGAATGAGAAAAAAACGTGGGTGCAGACACCTGCGGTGCTGGTTAAGACGCCCCTACAGGACACCTGCATCCCTGGGAGCACCCAGGTTTGAGCATAGCTCCCTGTCTCATGCCAGTTTTCCTGCTAATGCACACCCCAGGAGGTAGCAGGTGATGGCTCAAGTTCATGGGACCCCGACACGCACATGGGAGACCAGGCTGAGCTCTGACCTGGCTTTAGCCCATCCCACCCCTGGCTGTGGCAGGCATTCGGGGAGTCAATCAGATGGGCGAGCTCTGTCTCTTTGCCTTTCACAGACATAAAACAACACATATTTCCTTTTGAAAATCAAAACACGTAGGATGCAACCAATGCAACACTGATAGGGAAATTCATAGCATTAAATTCTTACACTAAAAGATTTTAAATCAGGCCGGCGCCGCGACTCACTAGGTTAATCCTCCGCCTTATGGCGCCAGCACACCGGGTTCTAGTCCCGGTCGGGGCGCCGGATTCTGTCCCAGTTGCCCCTCTTCCAGGCCAGCTCTCTGCTGTGGCCAGGGAGTGCAGTGGAGGATGGCCCAAGTGCTTGGGCCCTGCACCCCATGGGAGACCAGGAGAAGTACCTGGCTCCTGCCATTGGATCAGCGCGGTGCGCCGGCCGCGGCGGCCATTGGAGGGTGAACCAACGGCAAAGGAAGACCTTTCTCTCTGTCTCTCACTGTCCACTTTGCCTGTCAAAAAATAAAAAATAAATAAAAAAACAATAAAAAAAGATTTTAAATCAATCACCCAAATTTTCACCCTAAAAAAACAGAAAATGGGGGCCCAGCATTCTGGCACAGTGGATTGAGCCGCTGCCTATGACGCCACCGTCCCAGATGGGTGCCAGATTCAGTCCCGGCTGCTCCACTTCTGATCCAGCTCCCTGCTAATGTGCCTGGGAAAGCAACAGCAGATGGCCCAAGTGCTTGGGCCCCTGCACCCACGTGGGAGACCCGGATGAATTTCCTGGCTCCTGGCGTCAGCCTGGCCCAGCTGCAGCAGGTATAGCCATTTGAGAAGTGAACAAGTGGATGGAAGGTCTCTCTCTGTCTCTCTCTCTCTCTGACTTTGCTTTTCAAATAAAAAAAAAAAAAAAGTCTTTTTTTTTTTTTTTAAAGAAACCAGTAGAGCTGGTGCTGTGGCATGGTAGATTAAGCCTGTGCCTGTGGTGCTGGCACCTCGTATGTGTGCTGGTTCAAGTCCCAGCAGCTCCACTTCTGATCCAGCTCCCTGATGATGGCCTAGGAAAGCAGTGGAAGATGGCCCAAGTGATTGTACTCCTGCACCCGAGTGGGAGACCCAGAAGAAGCTCCTGGCTCCTGGCTTCAGATCAGTCCAGCTCCAGCCATTGTGGCCAAATGGGGAGTGAACCAGCAAATGGAAGACCTCTCTCTCTCCCTCCCTCTAACTCTGCTCTCAAATAAATAAATAAATCTTAAAAACAACACAAAATGAAGAGCAAATTAAACCTAAAGCAAGTATAACAAAGAAAATAAGAGGCAGAATCCAATGAAATAAAAAACAAAAACAATGGAGAAAAATCAATGAGATCAAAAGCTGGTTCTTTGAAAAGATCAAGAAAATCAGTACATTTCTAGCCGGAATAAGAGAAGATAAAATTGCTCATCCAAAAATGAAAGAGAGAGGGGCCAGCATCGCGGAGCTGTGAGTTAAACTGCTGCTGGCAATGCAGAGTGCTGGTTCCAGTCCTAGCTGCTCAGCTTTCAGAGTGGATGGAAGACACCCCCTCCCCCCATCACTCTGCCTTTCAAATAAATAAACCTTGATCATTACAGACCTTACCGGCATTAAAGGACAATAAGGGAACATTATGGACAACTTTATGTCCATAAAGTAGACAGCTGACATTGCTTAAAAGGCACAAATGCTAGTCCCAAAGAAAACCTGTAAGCAAGTCCAGAACCTGGTTCTGGTACTGAAAAACCTGGGTTCAGGCCGGCGCCGCGGCTCACTAGGCTAATCCTCCGCCTTGCGGCGCCGGCACACCGGGTTCTACTCCCGGTCGGGGCGCCGGATTCTGTCCTGGTTGCCCCTCTTCCAGGCCAGCTCTCTGCTGTGGCCAGGGAGTGCAGTGAGGATGGCCCAGGTGCTTGGGCCCTGCACCCCATGGGAGACCAGGAGAAGTACCTGGCTCCTGTCATCGGATCAGCGCGGTGCGCCGGCCATTGGAGGGTGAACCAACGGCAAAGGAAGACCTTTCTCTCTGTCTCTCTCTCTCACTGTGCACTCTGCCTGTCAAAAAAAAAAAAAAAAAAAAAAAAAAGAAAGAAAAGAAAAGAAAAACCTGGGTTCAGATTCTAGAGTTTCCACTTAATAACTTGTTACCAAACCTTAGAAAGTTCACCTGTGGGCTGGGCACTGTGGTGCACAGGTTAAGCTCCCGCCTTCGGATGCGTTTATCCCACACCGGAGTGCCCGGTTCGAGTCGGATCCAGCTTCCTGCTGAAGTGCCCAGGAGGCAGCCAACAGTGACTCAAGTACTTGGGTCCCCACTGCCATCCACATGGGAGACCCAGGTGCAGTTCCTGGTTCCTGGTTTCAGCCTGACCCAGCTCTGGCCATTGTGGCCATCTGGGGAGTGAACCAGCGGATGGAAGATCTCTCTGTCTTTCCCTCTCTCTGTGTGTCACTCTGCCTTTCAAATTAAATCAATAAATCTTTTTTATTGATTTACCTTTAAATATTTATTTATTTGAAAGTCAGAGTTACAGAGAGGGAGAGACAAACAGAGAGAGAATCTTCCAACTATTGGTCCACTCCCCAGTTGGCTGCAATGGTCAGCGCTGGGCCAGGCTCAAGCCAGGAGCCAGGAGCTTCATCCAAGTCTCCCACAGAGGTAGCAGGGCCCAGACACCTGTGCTATCTCCCACTGATTTCCCAGGTGCATTAGCAGGGAGCTGGATCAGAAGTGGAGCAGCCGGGACCTGAAGAGCCATCCATATGGATGTCGGTGTCGCAGGCAGCAGCATTACCTGCTACACCATGATGCCAGCCCCAAATAAATTTTTGTTAACAAAGAGAGAAGCCCTGTCTTTCAAATGGGGACAATCCATTACGCCCCAGGGAAGTGAGTGGGTAATAGACCTGGAAGAGGTGACCCACATACACGTGATTTGTAAACTGTTACACCTGTCACACTCTCGTTAGCTGCAATTAGAATCACTCCCAACCACGCTATGGAAAGATGGCTTCTGAGTGGTGACAGCCTGGGACATGGATGGCTTCTGGTTTAGGAGCTGGGTCACTTGGCCACCCCCTCCCCCCATGCCTCGGCCCCATGCCCCGGCCCCATGCACTGGGCTCCACCCATAAACAGTAAACACTTCCTGGCCAACTGCAGTCAGTGCACTGGGTCAGACGGTGAGAGGGTCAAGGAGATTCAGCAGGTAAGGTGCCCGGGCTCCCCGTGTCACAGCCCAGGAAACCCGGGGTGTCTCTCCCAGCCCGCAGGCCCTCCCTTGCTGGCTCCAGTCCCTCGGGCTCACCTCCACGTAGTTAGCAGGGAAGATGCCTAGTCGGCCATGGTGCTCCCCTTCCAGCCAGTTCTTGTCCACCTCCTTGTGGATGTAGACAATGTCACCTTTCTGCAGAGTCAGCTCCCTGCAGGCCACAGCCAGGACGTCACAGCAAGCCCAGGCCCTGCCCCGCCTCTGGCGCCCCAGGTGCAGCCCGTCGCCCACCCCCACCCCCGCAGGGGAAGGCAGAGGTCAGGTCGGAACTTACTTGGGGGACTGCGCCTGGAAGTCGAACTTGAGCCGGGCGGCCTTCCTCTGGGCAGGGGAGGGGACAGAGTGGTGCCTCGGTCGGGTGGCAGATGAGGACCCGCCGTCCCTGGGAGCCCCCCCAGGCCCCCCCTGCAGGTTGCCTGACCCTGGTGCGCCTCCCTCACCTTCTTCTCGTCCCTCCTGGCGGGGCTGCCCCCTCGGTCGGCGGCCACGGGGTCTGTGGAGGAGCACCCGCTGAGGACATGCCCGGGGCCAGGCGGGGACCCTCCTGCCACCCACGGGAGCACCAGCACATCTGGCCTGGGCGGGCTGCGGGCCTCACCTCGGGCTGAGGAGGGGTAGACAAAATCCCTCCGCCCCAGGAAAGGGCTTCCTCCATCCGCCATTCTGTAGGGGCTCAGGGGTCGCGAGGAAGCCAGGTGAGACGCATGCGGGGTGCTGGAGCTCCAGGCGGAGGCCGTGCTGCGCAGGGGCACCGGGTGAGCAGCCGGGCGGGGCTGTCCCACGCCAGCCCGCTCGCCCTAAGGCGGCTCCCAGGTCCGGGGCTCTGGACAGGATGTCCCACTTCCCGAGCAGTGGCCAAGACCGGGAAAGGGTGAGGCCCGGGGCCGGGAGCGGCTGGGGAGGAGTGGGGGAGCGGCGGGGCTCCCCTGGCCGCCCTGAGCCGCCACTGGAGTCCTGGGTTTGGGGCAGGCCGCCCGCTGTGGGCGACAGGGCAGCCCCCTGCGGAGAGGGGCGGGCCCGAGGGCCCTCCTCCCCCCACTCCGCGCCACGTCCCCACCCCCACCCCCGCACAGACCCCCTCCTCCCGCCCCCATGCCCGCCACTCACCCGGCTGCGGGCCGCGGCTCCGGGGTCCGTCGGGGCGCCTGCGAGCTCTGTGCGGGGGAGACCGGGCGTGATCAGGACGCGGGACCTCGGGGCCCTGCGGTAGCCGCCGCCGCCGCCGCTCCGGAAAAGTTGGCGGCCGGCTCGGCTCGGGAGGGAAGGAGGGCCGGGCAGGGCAGGGACGCGGGGTCCTAGAGTGAGCCGCGCGCAGGCAGGCCGGAGCCCCGGCGCGGACAGGGAAGGCGCGCGCGGGCCACAGGCAGCCGAGCCCCGGAGGTCCGGGGTCCCCCGAGTGGGCGGGGCGGCGTGGGGGCGGGGAGCCGGCGGGCTGACGTGGAGTTGGCGGGGCAGGGTTGCTAGGGGTCCCTTGGGAAAGCCACCGCCCTGAAGTTTCAGAGAAAGAGAGCGCAGACCGGGCTGAGGTTGGCCGGGGCGGAGCGCGGGTGACGGCGGCCGCATCCCACGGAGGGAACTGGTACCTTGGGGGATGGCAGCCGAGTCTCGATGGCCCGCAGGTCCTTGTCCAGCTCAGCGCTCAGCTTGGCCAGCTCCCTCTCCAGCAGGACCTGGGGGTGGGGACACACTTGGGCAGTTGGGCAGTGGGGGGGGGGGGTGGCCAAAGGTCTGATGCGGGAGCCTGCCTGTGAGTGCGAGGCCAGCCCCTGGCCTGCCAGCCTGCAGGGAGGTGGGGCTCCCGGTGTCAGGCTGCAGACACAGCCCCTTCCTGCCACCTTCCTTCTCTGCCCCAGGGCCCCCACGCTCCCTCTCCACGGCCTCGGCAGTGCCAGCGGGGCCCTGCGGCTCAGCACCACGAACAGGTGCACACCCCCACCCCATTGCGGCTTCTGCTCCTCCCCCGGGATGCCCCTGTCTGCCTGGCCCAGCCTTTCCCTCTTCTTAGAGACCAGGTCTGCAGCCAGAACTTCTGCCAGTCGCAGTCCACGCTAGTGCCTGCCTTCTCGACTCCTGATTTGGTCAACACAGGTTTCTGGGGCCGGCGCTGTGGCGCAGCGGGTTAATGCCCTGGCCTGAAGCGCCAGCGTCCCATATGGAGGCCGGTTCTAGTCCCGGCTGCTCCGCTTCTGATCCAGCTCTCTGCTATGGCCTGGGATAGCAGTGGAAGATAGCCCAAGACCTTGGGCCCCTGCACCCACATGGGAGACCCAAAAGAAGCTCCTGGTTCCTGGCTTCGGATTGGCCCAGCTCCAGCCATTGCAGCCAACTGGGGAGTGAACCAGCAGATGGAAGACTTCTCTCTTTCTCTTTCTCTTTCTCTTTCTCTTTCTCTTTCTCTTTCTGCCTCTCTCTCTCTCTGGGTAACTCTTTCGAATAAATAAATAAATCTTAAAAACAACACCACCACCACCACACATTTCTGTGCAGTGTGTTCACCAAGTGCCCACTGGACACCAGGCCCCGTGCTTGGTGCCGGGAGCAGAGGTGAGCTGTGACGGGACCACACAGTCTCCCTGCCCCTCACCCCCAGCACTTACCTCGATGGGCTGGGAGGGCTTCTCCACAGGGTTGTTGTCCACCAGGGGTTTCTTTGGCTGAAGGGGAGGGGAGGGTGTGTCAGAGGCTGGGGGAATCCCAAAATGCACCTGCCAAGGCCCCGTGTCTGCTCCCAGAGGCCCAGGCCGGCACTCACCTTCTGCCCAGTCTCTATTTCATGCAGAAACTGGTTCCACGAGTCTTCTGCCCAGACGCTGTCTTTCTCCCGGCGTCTGGGTACCGGCGCCTGGATGGGGGTCCGTGGGCATTGTTCGGGAGACTGGCCAGGCTCACAAAGCAGGTTTTTGGGGCCCTTGCCCCACCCTCTCTGGCCCCCCTAGTGCTCCCCCCTCCGCTTTGCTGTGCTGTCAGCAGAGGGGAGCCGGGAAGGGTGCTGCGCGGACGGGCTACCTGATTTGGAGGCGGGGGTCCAGAGGAGGACACTCCAGGACTGCAGGTAAAGGTGCTGCTCGGTAGCTCTCCAGTGTGGTCCCAGATTTTCCTGGAGAAAGGGAAGGCAGTCTCTTCAGGCCCCTTTTAGGGAAACTGAGGCAGGAGTGAGCATCCGGCCCCGCCTCCACCTGCTCTGCCTGCCCCCTGCCCCTTCCTGGGAACACCAGGAATGGCCGGGCTGGGGAATGAAGGCCTGACACACTCGTGTGTCCCCCTCCTGCTGGCCTGTGGCTGTGGCCGTGGCCGTGGCTGTCTGTGCAACTTTGACAAAGCCTGTGGCTCCCATCACCGAGTGCTCTTCCACCTCAGGGAACAGGGCTGCAATGCTGTCCCAAGGAAAACCCAGGCACCCTGAGAAAGTCGCTTCTGCTCCGTGGGCCTCAGTTTCCTGAAGGCACTGAATTTGGTGACCTCATCTGTGTCCACTGAGGCACTTGCGCGGTCACGTCCACCCCAGCCCTCCTCCAGGGACCCCTCCCTGGCTGCCTTAACTTCCCCAACGTCTCTGTAGCAGTGGCTACAGCGGAGCCAGTGGAGCCACTGCACGCGGCTTAGCAAGCGGGGGAGCTGCCTGACCGGAGATCAGCGTTCGCTGGCTGTGACGCTGTTCTGACTTTAGGAACAACAAGACTGCTCATGAATATGGAATTTAGCGTTCCTAATTCCAGAAGAGCTCCGGTCATCACATGCCCCCGCCTCTTGCTGGTGTTTGTGTAGGATGGCTCTGTGCGAGCCACACCATTCCACTGACTCCTCTCAGTCGCCTCGTGACCCCTGCTGAAGTGACAGGGAGAGCGAGGCTCAGATGGGTGAAGTCACCCAGGGTGCCCTGGCCAGGAGCAGCGCACAGGGCCCTGAACCTAGATCTCTGGGCCCGAAACTTGAGCGCTCTGCATCTCTGCCTCACTGATTCGGCCAGGAGCCACGGGTCAGGTAGGGCCGTGCTACTGAGCTGCAGGCAAAGAAGAGAGTCATGGATTTGACTTTGAGAGCAAGGCTCCTCATTCCCCAAGGTCGGGCTGGGCCCCTCCATGGCCCCGGTGGCCAGCATAGTACAGGAAGCCCTCCCTTCACTCCTGGTGGGGCTCCTCTCTCTGCAGCCTCAGGCTTTGAAGTAGAGGGCCTGCATGGCTCTGTCCCCCGCACCCTGCCCCCGCTGCGGCCACCCCTTCCCCTGACACCTGGGTGACCTGCGAACCTACAGGATGACGAATGAGATCTTCCTGCTGAGCACCTACTTGTCCCAGGCATTCCTGACCAGGGTTCTAGATCCTGCACCCCCCCCCCCCACCTGCCTTTGCCCCTGGCAGTGGGGAGGGGTCTCTGACCCAGACACTGTCCAGCCTGTGCCAAGCTGTGCCTTCTGTGACCACTAGGGGGCACCAGTCCCTGCAGGGCAGTGCCCGCCCCATCCTTGCTCACCGGCTCGAAGTCCCCACTGGGCTGGGCCTGGAGCTGGGTCTTTGCTGGGGTCCTGGATGTCGGGGGTCTGCAGATGAGAGATGGGAAGAAAGCACTGAAGGTGGGAGAAGCCGGGATGGGTGGCCACGTCCGGTTCCAGCACCCGTGACCAACTGAGCTTCTCTGTGGCCGGCTTGTGGGGATGGGGTGGCACTCCGCGTTTTGTCCCAACATCTTGACACCCTGTACTAAACCTGCAACACAACTCTGGGGTGGGTACTGTCCCCCTTTTGGCAGATGAGCAGAGAAAAGTGCAGAGAAACCACGCCCAGGGGCCGGGGAGCTCACGGGACAGGAGCTGCAGGGACGTGTCTGGCAGCACTACCTGGGAGCGTCTGTGCCCACACCCACGCACCTTTGGGTGGCTCCTCGGAGGTCCAGTCCAGCTGCAGGTCTGCAGGAAGGGAAAAGGCCCAGGTCACAGATGGGGAAGAAGGCAGGGCCGGGCACCCTGGGAGGCCGCCTGGGCCGCTCCCAGCCTCCCCCCCTCCCACCCGCAGCATGGAGCCGAGAGCTGAGTCAGGGCCTGAAGAATGTCCCAGGGAGGGGAGGAATTAGGAGGGCAGCCCTCGGGAGGGCTTGAGATGCCTCTGGCAGACCGAGGGCCTGAGCGAGCCAACCGGGCAGCGGCGCCGGGCCCAAAGCCTCCCGCCCCTCCCCTCTGTTCCCACACCCGCCCTCTGCTGACCTCCGCGGGCCTGCCCTCACTCGCAAGCGAGCCGGGGATGTCAGGCCGACTGGGCTCTGTCCTCTGTGCGCGGGCTTCTGAGAGATGCGCTCCCCCATGCCCTGCCCCCGCCCGCAGGGTACAGCTGCCCCTCACACACGCCTGCTGCAGTAACTACCTTCCACGCAAACCCCCCACCCCCCGCCCACAGGGTACAGCTGCCCCTCACACACGCCTGCTGCAGTAACTACCTTCCACGCAAACCCCCCACCCCGGTCGCCACAGCCCACACTTGTCCCCCCGCCGGATGCTCCTGCTTTCGTCGGCCCGCCACTCTGGCCCCGGAAACACACCTCTCTGGAGTTCTCAGCCTGCAGGTGCCTGGGGGCTCAGTTTTTTTTTTTGCGGGGACTCCTTGTCTCTCCATCTCCCTAGATCAGCTCATCTCCTCTTACTGATTTAAAAGATGCCGTCACACTCCCCCCTCCCAGCCCCCAACCCACTGGGTCTAAGCCAAAGTACTCAGAAAGGCGTCTCTGTGCTTGCTCTGAACATGTTTGGATTTGTTTTCCTCGTCATTGTTCCCTAAACAACCCAGCGCAGCAGCCAGCCCCGTGGCGTGGCCAGGGTACCAGGTGTTTTAAGTAATGGAGAGAGGATGTAAAGCAGCCGGTGGGGGTGGGTAAGCAAATGCTGCCACATTTTAGCAGCTACGGATCTGGGTATCATGGATGTCTTGGGACAGAGCCCCTGCAGATCCCGAGGGACCACCTGTGCCCTCTGTTCCCGATTCACAGCCCTGGCGGCACCTTAGACCTACCGGACAAACTATTCGTCAAAACCTCTTTGGGGGTGGGGCTCTGTTGTGTTGCAACGGGCTTGTGACACTGGCCCCCCACATCGGAGTCCCTGCTACCCCTCTTCTGATCCAGCTCCCTGCTAACATTCCTGAGAAGGCAGGGGAAGACGGCCCGAGTGCCTGGGCCTCTGCCAGCCATGTAGGAGGCGCAGATGGAGAGCCAGGCTCCTGGCTTCAGCCTGGCCCAGTCCAGGCTACTGTGGCCATGTGGGAAGTGAACCAATGAATGCAAGACCTCTCTCTCTCTCTCTCTCTCTCTCTCTGTCTGTCTGTCTCTCCCTATTCTCACTCCCTCTGCCCCCGTTGCTCTGCTTTTAACATAAATATATAAATAAATAAATAAAATAAATCTTAAAAAGCAGGAGAACCTTCCTGGGAGGAGTCCAGCGTCCTTGAACTACAGACTGGGGCAGACACGCGCCTGCAGATATAAAACACACCTGCAAACGAACCCCTCTGGCATCTGCTGCCCCTGCAGGCGTCCCTGCCTCTCCAACCTCCACCCGGCTCAGGCAGACGCTCACCCTGACTCCTCCCCCTTCACGGCACCGTCCAATCCGTCTGCAGATTCCAGGGACTGTCCTGGACGTCCATCCACGCCCACCGCGTCCACTGCCTCCGCCCTGGGCTGAGACAAGAGGGTCTCGAGCCTGAGTCAAAGCAAAGCCTCCACAGTGGCCTCTGCCCCCCTAGCCCATACCAAGCACGGGACAAACGGCTGGTGCATCTGCCTGCTCTTCTCCACGTGGCAGCCAGGGGGAGTCTTTTCAGCTGTCGCCATCAGCACACACCTCTGTTCAGAACCTCCCCGTGGCTCATCTCTTGCAGAGTAAAACCAAAGCCCTTATGCTGGCCCCAACGGCCCTACCACTCTGACTCCAGACCCACCCAGGTGCTCCTTGCTGGCCTAGAACCTGCAGGCAGGCTTCTCCTCCTGGTGGGAGCGCCCTCTGCTGGACATTCCTCCCCCAGCTGTGGGCTCAAAGGCCACTTAGTTGTGGGTCCCTAGCGCTGTCTCCCCCCAGTCTCTCCCACCTCCTGCCATGGCCAGAAGGTCTCCCTTTTGTCTTGAGCACCTACAGTAGTGCCTGGTACCCAGCAAGTGCTCAATAGACAGTCAAGGGCTGACCGAGCTGGCCGAGCGGGTGCCTGGCCACTTGCCACACCCTCCCCAGGGCTGGCTGCATTCCGGGTGGTGAGGGCGAGCCGTGCCCAGCAAGGAAGATCAGCCACTCCTGGGGGCATTACAGCCCAGAGGGGGATGCAAGGCATCTCAGAAAAACACTGCTATTCCAGCACCTGCGGGGGGCACCGGGGAAGAGGGCGTGGGTGCTTCGGGTGGGGGGGGCCGCTCTGGAGACCACGGGGGTCCCATGGACCCACAGGGGACAGAGCGGACTGTGTTCTGGCCCTTTCTTGTTGGTGTCATTTTATCACGTCTAAAGTGTTTTCGGAAGCACCTTACAGAAACAGGACACCCCAAAGCCGAAGCAAACCGACCAGCAGGACTCGCTTAGAGCGGACGCTATCTGTACACTGCTCAGTGCCACCGGCGCCCCATCAGAGCGGCCGAGCCCTCGGCTCAGTGAGAAGGGCCTCGGGGAGACGGTGCGTGGGTGAAGCCCTGTCCGGCCCTAGTTCGGGACCATCCTCTCCCCAGAGCCTGAGGGGAGGACCCCCTGGGCAGCGAGCACCCCTTTTCTGTCGGGCACGGGGCCCTAGATGGGGGTCTGACCTGGCATCTTGCGGTGAATCTGCTGGAACATCCTCCGGTACCAGTCCCGGGGGCTGTCGACACTCTGCGACCAGGAAACACCAAGTCAGAGCCCCGCCCTCCCAGGCTCCCCACGCCCAGCCCCAGCGTTCTCCCCAGTGAGGCCTCTCTGGACGCCCCTGGAGCCCCGGTGTGCAGGCTCGCTTCTAACATCACACAGTGTGTGTTTATTTATTTGTTTGTTTAAGATTTATTTATTTATTTGAAAGGCAGAGAGGCCGGCACTGTGGCATAGCGGGTTAAGCTGCCACCTGTGGCGCCAGCATCCCATATGGGTGCCAGTTCGAATCCCAGCTGCCCCATTTCTGATCCAGCTCCCTGCTAATGCACCTGAGAAAGCAGTACAAGATGACCCCAGGTGCTTGGGCCCCTGCACCCATGTGGGAGACCTGGAAGAAGCTCCTGGCTCCTGGCTTCGGCCTGGCCCAGCCCCGACTGTTGCAGCCATTTGAGGAGTGAACCAGCAGATGCAAGCTCTCTCTGTCTCTGTCTCTCCCTCTCCCTCTCCCTCTTTCTCTCTCTCTCTCTCTCTCTCTCTCTCTCTCCCTGTAACTCTGCCTTTCAAATAAGTAAAAATAAATCATTAGAAAAAAAAAAAAAGAAAAGAGAGGCAGAGAGAGAGCACAGTTCCTTCCACTTTTATTTATTTGTTTTTCCTTATTCGAAAGACAGAGATCTTCCATCTGCTGGTTCACTCCCCACAAGCCTAGAATAGCTGGGGCTATGGCAGGGCCAGGCCAAAGGCAGAAGCCAGGAACTCAATCCTGGTCTCCCACGTGGGCAGCAGTGACCCAAGTACTGGAGCCATCACCTGCTGCCAGGTGAGCACCCGGGCGCTGCACGGGAAGCGGAGGTGGGACTTGAACCTGGTGTTCTGATATGGGACGTGGGCAACCCATGTGGCATCAACAGCTGTGCCACGCCTCCCCCATGACTTACCTGTTTTTCTCTTTGCTTTTCTATATTCCTAGTGCTTCTACAAAGAACCTGTAGCGGGTGGTACTTCTTGCCACCTGCCTCACCTGAGCCTCCAGGCTGCCCTGGGTCAGGTGGGAAAGGCATGGTACCAACTCCAGCGTCCCAGTGCCAACACACAGCTGGCGAAGGCTGGGCGGAAGGGAGAAGGACAGGGCCTGCCTCTCCCAGGGATCCCAGGATCCCTCCACGCTGCCCTAGCACTGGGCTTCTCACTCAGGACTCAGCACTGAGGCCCGGGGGCTGTAACAGTGAGTCCCTGGCCGGCTTAGTCTAAGGTGCTCCACCTTTGAAAGCCGGGGCTAGGGGACAGGGGCACGGAGGGTTAAATAAGCCTGAGAAACTGGCATCCCATATGGGTGCCGGTTCGAGTCCTGGCTGCTCCACTTCTGATCCAGCTCCCTCCTAATGCACCTGGGAAAAGCAGCAGAAGATGGTCCAAGTGCCTGGGTCCCTGCCACCCACGTGGGAGACCCAGATGGAGTTCCAGGCTCCTGGTTCCTGGCTATTTGGACAGAACCAGTGGATGGAAGATCTCTCTCTCTCTCTCTCTCTCTCTCTCTCTCTCCTCTGCCTTCCTCTAAGTCTGCCTTTCAAATGCATCTTAAGAAACCCTGGGGAGGGTTCTAGATAAGAACTCTACCCCCCCACCCCCACCCATCCCCCACTCCACCCCACCCCCACATAAGCACAACCCTTGTGCAATTCAGAAACACAGAGGGCCTGGAACTCTGCCCTGCAGGCCATGGCAGTTGAATCCCTGTTTTGTCTGGAATGACTTGGAGACAGCCTTTGTCACCTTGTGCCCCCCCCACCCCGCCCCACCCTTCCCCCCCACCTCAGGCTTCAGCTCACAGACTCGGAGGTCAGGGTAGGTCCCTGGACTCACGGATCGGGGGGCGATGGGCATGCCGCTCTCATCCACGGGCCCAATGCCTTCGTACTTGACCCAGCGCTTGTCCCGGCGCCTGCTGTCCTTGGTCCACGTGGCTGACCAGTTCTGGGCGTGCGGGGAGGCAGGGGTCTTCGGGCTGGCAGAGGGCCGGCTCCCAGGGCCTGGCCAGGTCTGATACCAGGCAGGCTCTGTGGGCATGGGCAGCTGAGCGTTAGCCGAAGGCAGGGGTGCCCACCTGCACCCGCCTTGCCCCCTTGCTGCTCCCAACAGCGAGCCCCGTGGGGTCAAAGTTTCAACATTTGTTTGTCTGAGCAGTGACGCAGCCTCTGCAAGCCAGCCGGTCCCTGGCCGCAGCGCAGGCCTCTGTTTGTTTACTTCTTAGCTACAGTGAACTAAAGCGGATTTTGTTTTGCGAGCTCTGTGCCTGTCCCCGCCCACTCTGGCTTTCCTGGGACCGTCCTGAGCTTGTTCAGGAACTTTGTAGAGCACGCTGGGGACATCCCAGCCAGGGTGTGGCTGCAATGGTGCCAAGTCAGATGCCAGCTCTGCGAGCCACCAGCTGGGTGACTTCGATGTCAATCACCCACTCAGGGCCTCGGCTGCCACTTCTGTCACCCCAGGGTGACCGTGGCCAAGACTCAGTGACACCTGCTGTGCCCAGCATGCCCACTAGGCTCTCAGGGCAGGTCGGAAGCTCGATTCCCAAGACACAGCCACCATGTGCCCCCTTAGGCAGCCAGAGCGGCGGCTTGGGGCCTTCGGGGACAGACGGACAAGGCTTTGACTGTCAGCTCCACGCCTGTGACACTTGGGTTTGTCACTGGGAGACATCCATCACCGTCCCTTACTGTGCCAGGATACGGAGCAACTAAATGAGGCAAAGCTTAGGGACTGTCTTCACAGCGCCCAGCGCGCTCCGAGTGCGCGACTATCCTTTGTTAGGTGAACAAAGCCCCCTTTGCACTCCCTCCTCAGCAGAGGGCCAGGCTCTGCTGGACCCCAGAGCCAGGCTGCCAGGCTCCCGGGGCGGCCTGGGCACAGACCCTTACGTGGCTCGTAGGGGCTCCACCTGCAGGCCTCCTGGAGCCGCAAATGCCCACACCCCTCCACCCGTCCAGCCCCAAGCCAAGTGACGCCTGGCCTGCCAGAGGTGCCCCTACTCCCTCTGCCTGGCCCTCATGGCTCCTACACACTTCCTTCCGCTGCCAGGAGGCGGGAGAGAGAAGGGATGCGTCAACCTACTCTCTCCACTCCTGTGGCTCTCTCTCGCAGGGTCAGCAGGCTCCCAGAAGCCTCTAGGGAACTTCCTCATGGCTGTGAGACTCCCCTTCACTCCCCCCCCCCAATTGGCTGGTGCTACATGGTGGGCCCAGGGATCCCGCCCACCCGTGCCCGGGGACTCCAGGAGCAGGTCTTTGCAAATCTACCTGGGTGCCGGACAGCATCCCTCCTGGGTGGGTAGTAGCCATTGCACACGGTCCTGGGCGCGGGATCGTGGAACTGGAAATTAAGGGTGTTGGAGCCACCATTCCGGATCACAGGCACCTGTGGGAAGGGGCCAGGAGCGGCCGCTCAGGGCCCAGAAGGGCCTGCATGAGGCAGGGAGGGAAGGCGGCCAGCCCGACCGCTCTGTGGAGCTCGCCCGCCTCCCTGCTCCACCCCTGCACGCCACCTGATCGGCCGGTGCCCCGGCAGCTGGGGCCCCTGGTGCTGCCGCACTCACCCGTGTGCCCTGGGATGCTGAGCCCACGCGGGCCCGCAGGTGCCCAGGGATGAAGTCGTCCAGGCTGAGCCCAGCGGCGAGGCTGCAGGGGGCGCCCTGCATGCTGGCGTCAAGGTCAGAGGCCGCAGGGTGCGCCCGCTGCTCCTCTGAGTGTCCTCTGCGGGGAAGAGGAAGGAAGGGAAAGCCCAGCTTGGGCCTGGGCCACCTCTGCCCTCTCTGCTCAACCCTGGAGTCCGGGGGGAGGGGCTGGCTACGGGAGGGCTGGGCCCAGCTGGGTGGGAACTCAAGGACCCAGGAAACTGTGGGCACCGGCCTGCAGGCTGCCCGTGCCGGCTCCCGGAGGCACAATGGGCTGCTTGTTAGGCCCCGGTGGGAAGGGGGGAGGGGAGGCCTGGGCCAGGAGGAGGAGGAGGAGGAGGAGGAGAGGGAAGGTGGCCAGCCTGCGGACCTGCGGGCCTGCGGGCCAGGCACGGGGAACTGGGGCGCACAGGCAGAGAGGGGACTTTGTTTCAGTTCCCTCTGCCTCCTCCAGGCCCTGTGGGAGCATCTGCTTGCCCACGGGCACAAGCGATCACTCCAGCTGGGACGAGGCGGGGGAGGGGGAAGGCCCTGCCAAGGGCAAGGCCACCGCCCACTGCCGCTGGGAAGCAGCTGGTGGTGCCCCAAGTCCAGAGCGTGGGGGGCATTTCCCGGCAGCAGGAACCACTCCTCGTGATCCACTCTGGACGACTCAGCGGACTCCGGTGCCAGGGAGGGGTGGGGTGAGAGAGCCGCCCAGGCTGGGCCTGCTCAGGCTCATGGAGGGGTGGGGCCGAGCCCCCTTGGGTGTGTGCGTGCAAACACACACCCTCCACACTTTTTCCTGCACCTCCAAGCTGCTTGGTGGTCTCTGGCTGCAGCACCCCTGATTGGCCCCGGGCAGAGGCCAGGGGGGCTCCAGGGGCCCAGAGGAGGTTGCTAGAGGGTCTTGGGGTAGAGCGGCTGAGGGCCGGGGCACAGAAGCTGCCCCTTCTCCCCTGTGCTTGCTGGATTGAGCCAGCCTCTGCCAGCTTCAGGGCTGGCCCCAACCAGACCTGGATCCTGGATGGGCGTGTGACGTCCGAGGAGGCTCCCTGGGAGATGCTGTGGGGCAGGGGGATGACTCTGTGGGGGAGGGGAGGCTGCCAGGGGACCGCGTGGGCAGCGCTGGGGCGGGCACAGGGGCTGTCAGCTGAATCGGGTGTGCCTGTGTGGTGGGCAGTCACATGAGCGGTGCAGCCGGGGCCTGGGGGCTGAGAGGAGGCTGATTCCTCTCCTGAGCCGACTTCCTGCTCCAGCCTGGGAGGCCGGCGGGGGTAGCGCCCAGGCTGGGGGCAGCCCCCGGCTTCTGGGGGCCTCTGAGCCAGCTGTGGGGTCTGCAGCCCTTCTGTGCCCATCCCTGACTGGGGCGGGGGGAGACGAAGGACCCGGCTGTGCTGGAGGAGGGGCTGCTCTCCAGCTGGAACCAATTAGGACTCCTACCAAAAGTAACACACAGACACACCCCATTCCTGCTGCCCTGACTCCTCGAAGGGGAAATCGAGGCAGGGCAAGAGGCTTGCCCCGAGCCAGCGGCCCTGGCTGGGACCCCTCCCCAAAGGGCCACGCCTGGAGGCCAAGCTGCAGGCTCAGCCCCGAGGTCCCCAACGTCAGCTGCCCCGCGCCTTCCTGCCCCAGCCCCAGCCCCAGCCAGCGGCCAGCTCGGGGAGGGCTGACCCCCGCAGGAGCCTCCCCACACGGCCCCCACTTTCAGGGGCTACCGCAACTGTCCCTCCCCAGCTCTGCGCTCCGTGACGCACCCCGCAGGAGCGCGCAGGGCAGGGGCTGTGGGGGTCCCAGTTTTCTCTGCTGGAGGACAGCAGGAAGAGCTTCTCACCGGGGCATCTCTGAGCGGCCCCACCCCCACCCCCGCCCTAGGGCTGTTCTGATGGGAGGGGGAGCGGGGGGTGGGGGCTCGGCCCTGTGCGCTGTCCCAGGTATTCTCCAGCCACAAGTCCACGTGGGCGAGGCGGGTTTTCTCCAAGTTCGCCTTTTCTGGATTGGGAAGCCGGGACCTCACACCTCTGCGTAGTGCGGAGTTCAGGACCAAACCCCGGAGGAGGGGCTCCGTGCCTTCGTCGCCACGGGCCGTGGGTCCCGCCCCCGCCGCCGCCTCGCCTCCTCCCACGCCCCCTCTGCTTCCCCCCACACCTACCTTGCCTGGCGAGCAGGTGGCGGGGGCCGAGGCCGCCCTGGAGGAGGGCAGGGGCATCCCCGCCCGGCTCCTGCCTGGCGCGGCCTTGGCGGGCCCCGGCGGCGCGCGTGACCGGGTCAGGAGAGGGCTCGGCCAGACTGGGCGCCCGAGGAGGAAGAGGGAGGCAGGACCAGGACCGTGAGAGTGGCGCGACGCGGCGCGGCGCGGCGCGGGTGGAGTTTGCGTGTGCGACAGCTACTCCCCTCACTCCCGCGGGGCTGCGAGCGCGCTCGGTCCTGGCGAGCCGCGCCGCGGGACGCCGGTGGCCCCCTGCCCGAGGGGCCGGGCCGGCGGGGAGGCGGCGCCGGGAGGGGCCGCCGAGGGTCCCCGGGGAGCCCGCTCTGGTTTCCCAGCCGCCCTCCCCGGTCCCCACCGCTGGGCTGGCGTCGGGAAGGGGGAGGGCGGGCCGGCGAGGGCCACTCAGAGTTTCCAGCGACATTTCCAGAGTGTGGGAAACGAGGTTCTGCGCCGGCGGAGCCAGGACAGGACGCGAGTGCCGAACGCGAGCGAGCCGTGCGCCCCGGGGCCCTGGGGAGGCGCCTGGAGGACCCGAGGAAGCACCCCGCCGCCCGCCCCCGCGGGACGAGTGGGTGCCGCGTCGCCTGGGTCAGACACACGCGCGCGCGCGTGCACCTGGCGGCCGGCGGACGCTCACACACGTGCAAGCCCCGGGAGGAAATCACCCCGAGGGAGCGCCCCCCCCCCGGGCGTGCCGCGCCCCTGAGAGGATGAGGGTGGGGTCCCTTGGGCGGGGACGGGGTTAGGAGGGTCTCGGTGTTCCCATACACCCTGTTTATTTTGATGTTCCTGGTCTTCCGCTGTTCCTGCTGCCCCGCCCACTGGCTCTACGTTCCCTGGAGCCATGCTCTCTTGAAGTTTCCAGAAAGTGAGGGTGCTTGGGACTGGGCACTGAGAGTGGACACTGACCCCAGAGTACCTCCAGCCCTCGGCTTGCCTCAGGGACCCTGGTGCGCCACAGCAGCCATCAGGCAAAGTTATTGATCAACCTCAACTCCATGTTGGGAGGAGTCAGGAAAAGATGACAACTCCTACTGCACACCTGCTGGGGGAGGGGCTGGCGTGGGAGGTCACCGCGTGCTTCCGTTTCCCCAGCACACCACTCAGTTCACAAGACACGGAGCCGGGTCCATCCCAACCCCCAACACTGCTACTTAGTGCCCTGTTTTCCCCGGTCCAGGTCCAAGAGCTTCTGGGTTGTGCGGAAACAGCTCAGCCATGCAGGCTGAAGAAGATGGGCATGCCAGCTCGCTCCCCAGGGTCGGCCTGCGGCCACATCCTCCTCCCCGCCTCTGACACCAAGGAGGGGCCCCTTTCCCTGGTCAGGAGCTGTTCCCACCTGTTAGGCTCCTTGGGACTAAGGAGGGCCATTTCACTTTCATTTTCTTCCTTGTTCTCCAAAGTTGGTGCGGCTGAAGATCTTCCAATTGCAGGAATCCTGGCCATGCCCTCTGCCCAGCCACGAGCTTCTTACTCTCCAGGGCTCTGACCTGGACTCCAAGATAAATATTTAATGTAGAGGGGGCCGCCAGCTGACAAAGATCCCAACTTCCTGTTTCTCACAAAAGGGGCGAAGAGCTAGGGCCGGCCCGCAGCCTCATCTCCGTGGGAATGGGAGCTCAGTAAGCAGCTTCGGAAGAGCGGAGACCTGGGCCTTTTCCTTCAGCGGTGGACTGGGGCCTGTCCACCTGGGCCTGGCCTGGGCGGCGCCCACCCCCTCTCCCGGCTCAGAGCCCACCCTCCTCTCCATGCGACCCATCTGGCCTCACAGAAGGGAGGCGGGAAAGAGGCTGGTGGGGCCGCGGGGCCAGGGAAAACATTCGCAAAGCTGACCTGCTCCTCCTTCGCTGCCCATATTTAGTGAGAATAATCCCTCCTCTTTGAAACGCAGATTAAGAAGAGGGGTGGGGAAACAGGAGGGTCAGGATTCTGACCCGGAGCCAGGGGTCTGGTTTCGCAGCCCCTCCCCCTGGCCGCACTGCCTCCACAGCTGGCACGGGTTGAGGGCAGGCTGTCCTAGATATCAACAGAGTCCTCTATCCCAACGCGCACTCTCTCCACCCCACACTTGCCTATGTGAGAGGGACCCACCTCTGGGATCTCTGCCTTCCATGGTCATCTCAACCACAGTAGACACAACTACAGAACCACATAACTGCAGTCTTCGGGGCTCCCATCACCAGCGTCACCCCCTGGAGGCTGCCACCTGTGGATACCCCCGCTGGGAAACCCCCCCCCAACTCACAGAGAACTGCCTCTGGGGTGCGGACGGTGGGCTGAGAGGAGGGGCATAAGCCGGACTCTGTTTTCTGGAGGGGGGTCTTGGCCCAGCACTGGGAGGCTGCTGTCCACCCGGCCAGTTTCACATCCACCCTGAGCACCCTTGGTGCCCCCGTTTTAGATAAAGAAAGGGCACCTGCTGCTCCCTGTCCCTTCCCAGGGGGTGAACCCTGGGGTGTCCTTTAAGCCTGTTTTGTGTTTGTGCTGGCAGACGGGACCTGAGCAAGCAGAAGAGGATGGACCAGCTAGGGAAGCGCCGGCCCTTTCCAGCAGTGTGCACTTCTCGGGGGAGGGGTGGGGGTGAAGGCCACAGTGACACAACAGGGAGGAACCGAAACCAAGTCCTGAATCCGCACTGTGTCTCCTCCCCGGGCCCCCTCCCTTTCTCCCCTGCCCCTTCCCGACTCCGGTGCCCGCTAATGCTACTGATGGCCCTTGTCTGCACGGGCCACTCGTGGGAACAGGGGCAAGCGGGGTGCCAAAATGCAAGTGACCCACTTTGGGGCTTTTGAAAGGCCCCCCCGAAGCTGGCAGTGACATGGCCTGGCCCCTCTGGGCACAGTCTGTGAGTGAAAGACGCTCCGTGTCGGAGCCGGCAGTGCAGAGGGGGCGTGTGTGCGCCATAGCGCCGTATGGAGAGACGGTGGTGATGCTTTGGGGCCTCCCTGTGCACACAGGATGCGACGGGAATCCACACGAGGGTCTCAGGGGAGGGGCTGAGACCCGACCCGAAGCCTGACAGCTGTGAGGGGACGCGGTCTTTTGCCTAGTTTGCCGGTCCTCCAGGCGACACCACAGCAATGCCTCTCCTCTTGTCATGGGGTGGGGGGGAGGGCAAGTACAATGTGCCATGGGGTGCCTCTGAGAACCCACGGCCGGAGCCGCTGAGGACGGCGAGGCCAGTGGCGCTCAGCTCTTCAGACAGTCCGTTTTGTAAGGGGAGGATAATGAGAGATGAGCTCAGAGCGAAAACCCAGCCAAGTCCCCTCGGCCACAAAGAAGGGCGCAGAACCAACAGCGGGAAAACGAGGTCTCCCAGCGCGCAGAAACAGAGAGGCAAGATAAGGGGCGGGGTGTTGGCCAGGGGACACCATGAGGTAGTGCTCTGGCCCCCGGACAAAGACTGACCTTGTCTCCCCACCTCCTTGGGTTCTGTCAGCCACTTGCTCCCTAACTGCACCGTCCGAGAGATGACTTCACTTCTCCTGTTGAAACTGCACTGTCTCCGCCCACGTGATTCTTTCTAAAACCTGGACACTGTGATTCAAGACTCCATGCAGAGCAGGCTGCAGGTGGGGACCGGATCTGATCCAGATCCAGCAAGAGGTCAGCACGACTTTGATCCCAAGTCCTGAACTGCTAGGCTTTTAAAAGGTTCTTCACAACTCTGCGAAGCCGGGCCAACGTCACTTCACTTCACGAAAGCCTGGGCCGAGGTCCAAAGACATCGCTACGTCACGATGCGATCAGGATAATGAAGAACCCAGATGCACACTCACCTTATTTGAAGATAGGAACGTGGGCTCACCTGCGGGCCCGTTAGCATAACATGGCTGTCTGTGTGATGTCAAAGTCGCCGTGAGCAGACCCAACAGTGCTGGGTGGCGCCTTCTGACCTCCGCGGGCATCACCTGCCACGGGGGCTTTCCCGAGCCCCCAGCCCCAGCTCGCCCCGCACAGCCTACTCCTCTGTGTGAACCCACAGCACCCCGTGATACTGTTTCTCAAAGGCACCCGGGCTGCTCTACCGCTTTGTTCTTAGTAGTCCAACTCCTCTCCAGCATCCCTGCACTTAGGGGCACATGCGGAGTTCGTCCGCTTCTATCGTGGAAGCTACTTCTAGGCTCTGTAAGGACTGGGAGCTTGCTGCCTTTTCTCCCCGGAGCGGCCTCTGCTGGAGAAGCCGCCCAGCAGCTGAGACTCGAGTATCAGTTAGTGGGGGGCAAGATGCCAGGAAGGAGGCCGGGCCGAGGGGACCGATTCTGATGGGCAACAGAGAAACGCTGGGCAGCCACCAGACTGCTCTCCCGCGAGCCGGCTGCAGGTGACAGAAAGAGGTCCTTGCGGCGCTGGAAGTCCCTCCTGGGGGCGGAGGGCAGAGGGCACCGGCTGAGCATGGTTAGAGCCCAGCGCAGGCAGCGGAAGCCAGGCCTTCCCTTGACTTCTGGAACTACGAAGCGAGCAAGAGCCAACAAGCGCCTCCACCAGGAAGTACAAGAAATAATGACACGAGAGCCATTAAAGTCACCATTTAATTTTAAAGGTTTTTTTTTTTTTCCCTCCCATCTTAAAGATAACTTCTAATACACAGTAAGAAAGTTCCAACAAAGTAATTTCTGGTGCACAAAGAGACTGACTAAATGGTTTCTTTCCAATAAATAACACGGCCAACATTTTCTTTAACATAACTGCAACCAGGAAACAAGGCAATCTCCAAGCACAAACATATAATCCATCCATCACCCAGAAGAACCTCAGGAAAAGTGACGCCGCAGCCAGTCTCCTACAGCTGGCCACCTGGGAGCCTCCCTCGGAAAATGTTTGCTGACATGCCGGCTGGGAAGAACAGCTCTGGGCCACGGCCTACCGAGAGGGGGAAAGTCAAGTGCTCACGACGGCATGTCCGAGAAGGTTCTGTGGCAGCTAAGAATGCACCTGCGTTGCTCCCAAATCCAAGGCCACGGTAGGCCTCCTCATTATGTGCACTTCACTTAAACACGCAGAGGAACCCACAAAAGCAGGGAGTGGGGTGGGTATCCAGAGAGAACTCCGTGGAGGGAGGGAAGCATGGGGCAAGAACTTACGGGCAGGCAGTGTGCATGGCCCCACTTTACAGCTGCTCAGGGGGTGGCCCACGTCCGTGTCCTCTCTTCTCGATCTTAAGCCACCTAGACTGGTCATGAGGGCGCAGAAGAGAAGACGCAGAACCCTGTCTCGGACAAAGGTGTTATTCAGCAAGTCTCCCGAGGCTCTGGGGCCTGAGGCCAAGGCCTCCCCGGAGGGAAGAGCCTCTGTTTACCTTTGTGACTGCATAGATGAGACAGCCAGCACTGACCCCATTCACTCGGGCGGGCTGGAGAGAGGCAGGCCAGGTCCCGAGGCCCAGGGTAACATGGGCGCCCTCTTTTACACTCTGCCAGCGGCACAAAGCCCCGTTGTTAGCACAGTCCTCTGCGACAGCCCTGGCCTCCGACTACCACTTGCTCCCTCTACACACATCTGCTCGCTCGTAACGAGCGGCTGATGGCGGCAGTGCCCCGACGGGACTATGGCAACACAATGCTTCGGAACTGTCCCCTGTGGAACCCGGACCT
Organism: Oryctolagus cuniculus; assembly: GCF_964237555.1. Lineage (NCBI taxonomy): Eukaryota > Metazoa > Chordata > Mammalia > Lagomorpha > Leporidae > Oryctolagus > Oryctolagus cuniculus. The sequence goes on from NC_091439.1 coordinate 772,457, forward strand.
CCTCAACCCATTGCTGGGGCTTCCTCGGCTGCCCCTCACTCCCTTCCTGACAGACTCAGGAAAGACGGGGGCCGGTGCCACACAAGATGGGACCCACAGTTATAACCACAGACAGATACTGCAGGGAACGGAGCTGCCTACCCACGGGGGCTCTGGGGTCTCCCTCCCACCGGGGACGTTTCTGCCTCTGTAGAGAAAGCTGAAAAATGCTCTGAAAGAAACTCGGGTTCTGTCGTTACTGTAGCAACCAGAGTAACACTGGGGGTTCTAGAAGGGTACTGCACAAGGCTTCATGGGTTCGGAGATTCCTTCTCTACAGCTTGGGGAGAAGCTGATGATGCAAAGCAAAACTAGAATGAAGTCAGTCTCGGGGAGGTCTTCCTAAACCCCATGTTAGCGGGCTTAGCCACCCTGGGCTGGCTGGCTGGTCGGTCACCCTGACGGGTCAGGATGCACACAGTTCTCAAGAATTTGAATTTTGTATTGACTGATGTGGTATGCTAAAATTCTAGAGATCAGCTACAATATTTACAGAGCGAGGGAGGGCGGAGGGAACAGATTTCGGCCTCTCTGCTCTGAGGGGCTGCAGAGACCCGTGAGCGATGGCCAAGCCCTATCCCCTGCAGGCACACCTTCCATCTTTCTGAGAGGTCCTGAACCACTCAGAAGGGGCTGGCGCAGGCATCCCACATGGCACTGTCCCAGCTGCTCCACTTCCCATCCAGCTCTCTGCTGTGGCCCGGGAAAGCAGTGGAAGACGGCCCCAGTGCTGGGGCCCCTGCACCCGTGTGGGAGACCTGGAAGAAGCTCCTGGCTTCGAATTGGTCCAGCTCCAGCCATTGCGGCCGTCTGGGGAGTGAACCAGTGGATGGAAGACCTCTCTCTGCCTCTGCCCCTCTGTAACTCTGCCTTTCAAATAAAAATAAATGAATCTTTAAAAGAAAATAAACCACTCAGAAGAGGATCTAAGGGACAATGCCAAGGCCAGTTTCAAGAAATCAGCCACCGCTTCCCAAGGACATTAAATTCTACTCCTCCACTGACAAACAGCCCCGGGCTTTTCACTTCCCATTTGGAACAGCGTCAGGAAGTCATCCCTAAGTTAGCTGTCGGTGAGGAAAGCCAACCTTTGCTAGTACTCCACTGAGTTGCAGCTGTTCAGGGAAGAACAGAGACAGGCAGTGCAGGTATGGTAAAGGGCACGGAACACACTGACCCCCTGCGCCTGGGCAAGGAGCCGCCCCAAGCCCCCAGAGTATATGATGCAGCTTTCACCTTGTGGTCCGTATCTCGTCACAGCAGGCCAGCAATCAGCAGTGTCTGTACCATAACCAAGCTGCCACCCTGAAGTTCTAAGGGGAGCGAGGGGGGTTTTTGTTTTAGCATCCTATGCGTGGGCACGCCTTGGCTTCCTGTTTTGCCTCTGCTATAAAACATTCAGAACACAGACACTAACGCAGGGGGTCTTGAACTTGGTACTCCAAGGGTCATGCTGTCTCCTGTTTGGAGTCACAGGTGCAGACACCTATGTAGGGACTATACGTCGGCTGAGAGCCTCACTTTATTTACTTATTTATTTTTAAAGATTTATTTATTTATTTACTTGAAAGTCAAAGTTACACAGAGAGAGGAGAGAGGAGGTTCACTCCCCGAATGGCTGCAACAGCCAGGCCAGTCAGGAGCTGCTTCCTGGTCTCCCACAAGGGTGCCGAGCACTTGGGCCATCTTCCTCTGCTTTCCCAGGTGCATCAGCAGGGAGCTGGAGTGGAAGTGGAACAGCTGGGACTCGAACCGGCGCCCATATGGGATGCTGGCACTGCAGGCAGAAGCTTATCCTGCTGAGCCACAGCACTAGCCCCAAGGGAGCCTCACTTTAAAAGGCCACCTGTATCATGCTGAAATGCACTCCCACCCGTTCTAGAGAAGTATCTTTCCCTTAGAACTCAACAGAATTTTCAGGGGCCATTGTTGTGGCACAGCTGGTAAAGCTGCTGCTTGGGCCACCAGCATCCCATGTTACAGGCACCGGTTCGTGTCCCAGCTGCTCTGCTTCCCATCCAGCTCCCTGCTAATGCCTGGGAAAGCAGTGGAAGTCGGCCCAGGTGCTTCAGCCCTTGCTACCCACAGGCGACACCCGCAAGAAGCTCCTGGCTCCGGCTTGGCCCAGACCTGGTCGTTGTGGCCATCTGAGGAATGAACCAGCAGATGAAAGATCTCTCTCTCTCTCTGTCTTTCCCTCTCTGGAACTCTTTCAAATATATAAATCTTAAAAAAACAAACAAACAAACAAAAACAACAACAACAACAACAAAAAAAAAACAGCCGGCGCCGCGGCTCACTAGGCTAATCCTCTGCCTTGTAGCGCCGGCACACCGGGTTCTAGTCCCGGTTGGGGCGCCGGATTCTGTCCCAGTTGCCCCTCTTCCAGGCCAGCTCTCTGCTGTGGCCAGGGAGTGCAGTGGAGGATGGCCCAAGTGCTTGGGCCCTGCACCCCATGGGAGACCAGGAGAAGTACCTGGCTTCTGCCATAGGATCAGCGTGGTGCGCCGGCCGCAACTTGCTGGCCGCGGCGGCCATTGGAGGGTGAACCAACGGCAAAGGAAGACCTTCCTCTCTGTCTCTCTCTCTCTCTCACTGTCCACTCTGCCTGTCCAAAAAAAAAAAAAAAAAAATTAAAAAAAAAAAACACCTCAACAAAATTTTCAAACTAGCTCCCATCAAGAGCTGATGCTCCATTATCTTAAATCGTGGCTTCTCACCTGTCTCCTGTGGCCGACCCCTCAACAGCGCAGTACCTGGGGAACACACCCTCCAGGAAGCTGGCTTTATCACAGGACACTTGAGAAGATACGAAGACTTTCCCAAGTACTCATCCTGGTAAGCTAAAGAGACCCGGCTTTGCTACTAAGGATTTGCAATAACTACTTCACCACAGCCTGCAGATGGAGGCTCTGCAGGGTGGTTTCCGCCCTGTGCGGTGTGTGTGGGTAACCCTGGCTTCCATGACAAGAACGGGGTGTGGGACTCTCATCTCCACCACGCGCCATCGGGAAAGATTCCCCAAGGCACCTTTCACACCCTGGGGCTGCAGGAGCGAGCAGCAGGAGGAAACACAGCAGCTGCTTTCCTCTGAGCACGACAGGAAGGCCAGCAAGGACAGCTGCTGGGGACTTTCTCCTTTCACAGCGCTGACTCACAACCAGCGGAGGAACCTGCGTCTCCTTCCCAGCTTCTTACTAACAGGGCAGTCCACGCAGGTGCACCCCAGCCCTTCAAAATGCTGTGATCTCTTGCATAAGCAAACTCGGTGCTATCAGCAAAAGGTGTAAGAAAACTCAGAAAGCTGGGCTGTCTTCACTCTTCTTATGAAAACTCACAAAGCAATGATGTCTCCTTATTGTTTCCTTGAAGCTCCCAGCATGCGTCACGACCGTCTGTGATCCCTGCTTCGACGCTGGAGTCTCACCTTCCAAGGGCGCACTACGCGGTTCCAGACACGTGCATCTTCCACGCTCTGCTGCCGCGTGCACAGTGCGGGCATTCGCTGCAGAGCTGACAATGGCAATTATGACACGGGACCTGTGACCAGCAGAAACCAAAAACAGGGGCCCAGGTGTCCCCCAAATTTCCTTCACTAGTTGGCTGTCACATGGAAAACAAGGGAAGATCATTCCCTTTATTTGAGTACTTGGTTTCATATTCCAGAATATGCTATGGAGGTTGACATACGGTTCAACCTAATGAGTGTTGGAGACGGAGAAACCCCCAGTGCTTGGTAGACAGGAAATCCTCTCTCGTCCGATGCCCTGTAGCAAGACTCTGAGATCCCAGGGGGATCACCCCGTGCATCAGCGTCCACCGGCCCCCGTGATTTCGGAATGACAGACACGAGACAGAAGCGACCGCCCAGGCAAGCACAGCGGGCACACGTATTCCTTGCTGTTGACGGCTCTGTGGAGGGCGCTGTGAGAAACTTAGAAATGGAACCCGCCTTGCACATGGCCAGGTCACCTGGGGCCGAAAATGAAGGCCAAAGAATCTGGCAATATTTCAAGTTCTTTTCAAAATCGTCTCCAAGGCTCTAAGGAAATTTTATAAATCAATCATGTCCATGGTTAGATCGACAAATTTTAAGTAACTCTAGGAAAATCCTTCCTGGTTTTAAATGTTTCCTTCCTAGAACACAGTAAAAGGAACTGGGAGTCCAGAAAAAGTGGGTTCTCATGGAAATCACCCCCCTCGGCCCGAGAGCGCTGGGCCGGCTACTCCCTTACAGGTTCCGGTACAACGAGTCTCCCACCTGCGCGAAGCAGCTTCCGGCTGAAATCTACGAGGACTTTCTCCCACGGCACCCGGCAGGACCGGGTAAAAATGACAAGGAAGAAACATTCTCGTATCTGAAAAGTTGTTAGTCTTAGATGAACGCTATGAGCTTCTAAGAAGGAAGAGTAAAGGCGATGGCTAGTGTGAGTGAGAAACCCAGGACGGAGGTTTCCAAGGCCCTTTTATTAGGGGAAGCCCCCTTTATACACAAGACTCCACATATGTTCCGACAACAACGAGATTTGTTTCTAAAACTCAGGGCAAAACAAAATAGATGCACTTTTGTCTATGTACATATATACTGAACATAAGTTAAAAGGAATTACAAAATGGTCACCTTCCGTACAGAATAAGTGCCGACTGGATCTGGATGCACCTCCAGGTGCGGCTGAGTGGCCGCTGTTGCCTTTTCCAACAATAAATAAATTAAGCTTGTTCTGGGTGTTGACTCCCCTGCGCCACAGCCGGCCTCGGAGTCACTGCTGGGCTTTCCTCCCCAGCTCGCTCCTGTGCGCTGTGTCCGGGTGCGCCGGCGTCGCTGACTTCACTGGCCCAGCCGAGTGCACGCCGTCTTTCCGGGGTGGCATTCGCTCGTTAATTCGGTCCAGACCTCGGGCTTCTTCAAAACTCCGGATCTTGTGCGGAAGCGAAAACCCTCGGATGGCTGCAGAAACACAGGAAAGGTGGGTTGTGCTGTTAGGCAGGGCAGCCCCAGCTCGACGAGTTCTTACCAGCATGCAGCAAGGCCCTGGAGGAACACAGAGGCGGCCAGGGAGCACCCCTCCAGGGAGGTCCTGGAGGAACACAGAGGCGGCCAGGGAGCACCCCTCCCGGGAGGTCCTGGAGGAACACAGAGGCGGCCAGGGAGCACCCCTCCCGGGAGGTCCTGGAGGAACACAGAGGTGGCCAGGGAGCACTCCTCCCGGGAGGTCCTGGAGGAACACAGAGGGGCGGCCAGGGAGCACTCCTCCCGAGGGGTCCTGGAGGAACACAGAGGGGCGGCCAGGGAGCACTCCTCCCGAGGGGTCCTGGAGGAACACAGAGGCGGCCAGGGAGCACTCCTCCCGGGAGGTCCTGGAGGAACACAGAGGCGGCCAGGGAGCACCCCTCCCGGGAGGTCCTGGAGGAACACAGAGGCGGCCAGGGAGCACCCCTCCAGGGAGTTCCTGGAGGAACACAGAGGCGGCCAGGGAGCACCCCTCCCGGGAGGTCCTGGAGGAACACAGAGGTGGCCAGGGAGCACCCCTCCAGGGAGGTCCTGGAGGAACACAGAGGTGGCCAGGGAGCACTCCTCCCGGGAGGTCCTGGAGGAACACAGAGGGGCGGCCAGGGAGCACTCCTCCCGGGAGGTCCTGGAGGAACACAGAGGGGCGGCCAGGGAGCACTCCTCCCGGGAGGTCCTGGAGGAACACAGAGGGGCGGCCAGGGAGCACTCCTCCCGAGGGGTCCTGGAGGAACACAGAGGCGGCCAGGGAGCACTCCTCCCGGGGGGAGTGCGCCAAGCAGCCTTCTCCGAAGCTACTGCTTCCTTTAGGCCCGAGAGGCAGCGGAGTAGACCTGACCAAGAGCCAACCAGCTCTCGGCCCCACCACATTTGAGAAGGATTCTCTTACAGGCCAGAAATGTGCTGGACAGGAGAAAAAGGGCGCACCAGAATAACAGAACTAGTGAGACAGACTACACCACGCTGACCACGAGACAAAACACAAACAGGAGGGCTGCTCTTCTGGTTTAGGCCAGCTTTTTATCTCGCACAACCAGGTGCGGGATGTTACGTTCAAAGCCGTCAAAATAACGTCTAGTATTTTCCTCCTGATTCAAGCTGTCTAACCAAGGAAAGACATTCCCAGTCTGAGCAATCCTACCTAATGTACTTATAATGTAAGTTTATTCATTCCAATGGTGTTCATCCACAAATTCATAGATAACGTTCCTAAAATGTTTCCATAGAAACAAAGATAATTTGCCTTGACTGCCTTGGGGCAACTTCAGAAATGAACCAAACTAAGCTCCAGTGTACTCTCGCCTCTGCTCTGGAGCTCCCTTAGGGTCATTAAGAGGCTCCTGGAACCCAATGGATGTCTCTGCCACACGGCAGGGGCGTAGGACTTAACCTCCGGACACCCTCATGCCGGCTGCTTAAGCTTCAGCCATTGCATGAGCACTGACAGAGGCCTGTAAGGACGTCTGGCAAAGGTGACCGCGAGGGACACGGACAGGACACAGCGCACACTTGCTTTGTGAACACGCCTCTTCTCACTGTTACAGTTCTAGTGATGTGAAAATAAACGACTGGAAATGTCCATGAACCTTTTCAAAACTAGCAGACAGACACAGAATGACATCCATCAGAGGAATGCGGCCATACCTTCCCGGGCCTCTACGGCTTCTACTGTGGCTGTGAGAGGGCAGGAGTGGTGGCATGCAAAAATGAAGACAGAAAAAGAGTGAGTAACCCACAGCACAGACACCCCGGCCCCGCCTCTGCGCCTACCCTCACCACCGAGAAAGGCACGCGGCTGGAGAAAGGACAGGAGGACCGCAGGGACCTAACTGGAGACCGGGCAGCTGAGGCGGGGGGAGCTTCTGCACTCACACCTCAGGGGCGTGGGACCTGCTCGATTCATTTCAAACACTCAGCTGGCAGTTTCTGTCCTGACGTTCACTGTCGCAGTCATTTGTCCTGTCCAGTAAGGTAACATCACAAGCACTCTTTAGTTTGTCGTAACTCAGGTAACACTGCATGAGCCGCTGCTGTGTCCTACTGGAAAACCTTATGAACAATCACTACCTGTTGCTCTCAAGGGATTTGAGGGGGGTCCAATGGACCTTTGGAATTACTTAATTTTTTAAAAATGGCCTTTGAATACTAGACTGGGATTTGGAGAGAGAAGACACAGGTTCCAAGTGAGGGACCATTTCTTGCCTGGGGGTGGAGCACTAAGCAAGCAAAGGCACAGAACTACTCAGCTCCCCACGAGAACTCACAAACCCATCTGGGATTCGAGATGCGGCCGCGCCTGACATTTCCGGCCCACACGGCTTCCACCCAGTGGGCGGGAGCAGGCCCCTCTCCTCCAGTCATGGAAAAGGAAGCAAATTAGTACCGTGAGATCAACCTTGCGCCTTTTTTTTTTTCCAGACAGGAAAACCCCTAATATACGAAAAGGTTGGAGGGTGTAGCGGGAAAGATCCTATTAGGAGAACCCTGTCAGCTGCCCGGGGCTGCTGTTATAAAGGCAGCAGGGAAGAACAAGGGACAGCAACAGGTTACTGCCTCTGAGGCTTTACATGTCCCTGCACGAGGAGAGAGGGTGAAAGACGCACAGCGGGTGCCGGCTTCTCGCGTGGACTCTGGCCCACCAGCCGCAGGCACTGTCAGGGCAGGGCCGCACCTTCCCTAGTCTCCTGCAGTGGAACACACAGCAAGGGAAGCAGCAGTGCCTTCCCACAGCACACCAGCCAGGCCGCTGCTGGGAGGAGAGAGCGGCGCTGGGCCCGGAGCTGCACAGCTGGGCCGCGGCTCCCAGCAGCGTCCACCAGCCGCGTGGTACAGGGGGCACGGGCGGTGCTCCGAGGACTGCTCTCTGCATTAAATATTAAGAGAGCAGCCATCTGCTATCACGGAGGGCCGCGATAAGAAACAGACACACAAAACTAAGCTGTTTCATTCCTCCTGAAGATCTTTACAGAAGTGTAATTCATGAACTACCCAATACACTTACACAAGTTAATGGTTTCGTATATTTAGAGGTGTGCAGCCATCACCACTGTCTTTGGAATGTTTCATCACCCAGAAAGAAACCCCCAGCTCGTCAGTACTAACGGCCCACTGTCCATCCTTACCTCATCCTCTCGCTCAACTAATCTACTCTCCTGTTCTGTATGCTACAGACCTGGAATGACACAAGGGCTCCCCCCTGATGACAGGTTCTACTTTCACAACGTCCCGTGCAGAAGCCCAGGTGTATGGTGTGCCATCGTATGGACCCTGGTTTGTCAAACCAGTTGGCGGCAACTTGGGCTGCGTCAGCTCCTTGGCCATTATGGAGAACGCCAAACACTGCTGCATGAGTTTGTTTTCATTTCTCTGGGGAGGTGGCGACAACCAGGGCTGGAATTTTATTTCTGGTCGTTTGGGAAACTGCCAGAACACTTTCCAAGGCAGCTGCCCTGCTCCACGTCCCCATCAGCAGTTCTGAGTCCCAGTGTCTCTGCATTCCCGCCAACACTTCTGCTTAGCTGTCTTTTTTACTGCAGCCACCTTGGGGGGTGGACAGTGGTCTCTCACTGCAGTTTTGATCTGTACTTCCTGAATGTCTAATGATGCAGAACATCTTTGCGTGTGCCATTTCTATGGCTTCTTCGGGAAAAACTCAATTCAATGCTTGTACCACCTTGCAGTGGGATGTCTCTTTTTTACTTCAGTTGTAAGCGTTCTTTGTATTTTCGAGATACGAGGCCCTTATGAGAAATGAAATTCCCAAATATCTTCCCCCACTCTATGGGTTGTCTTTTTACTTTCTTGACAGTCCCACTGACAGCATACAAGGGTTTTTCATTTTGATGCAGTCCATTTTATAACAACGGATCTGGTTTTTTTTTTAATCTCTGTTCTTAGTTTTCCTCTCTATTTGGCTACTAGGAAGCTGGGAGTCCATGTGCGGCTGACTGCTACTTTGGTTTTGACTGCCTTTGTCCTCCCATTTCTAAGCATGTTCTCCTCATGTCACTGTGTTGTAGACAGAACTCACTCAAATCCTCGGAGCAAGTTGGGCCACATGAGTGTGTGTTAAAAGGCCATCTGGGAGCTGGTGGATGAAAGTGCTCCCAAGTGACACCAACAACACAAGGTCTTTTGCAGCCGATGCTCCCGTTTGCCCATGAACCTGCGGAACTCAGACTCTGACGTGAAAGTACAGAGGAAACTCAGCACCTGCCCATCAACGGGAGTGCAAGACGCTCTGAAGAGCTGGCTCCAACTTTAGTTTTGTTCTCACCATTCCTGAACATTTCCATCAGCTTTGCAAATATCAATGAGCAATCTGTACTCACTAAAGCATTCATAATCAAACCAGGGCTGAAGAGAAACTGGATACAACTGGACTCAGCCCAAAACGTGGCCAAGAATTATAAACTAACAACGTGGACATAAAATACTCTCAATTACTTGATCCAGATTTCCTCTAGAAAAAAGTGGTTTCAATTAAAAACAAAAACTTGTGGGATGGCAAATTCTCAAAACTTTTCAAATAAGTATTCCATAGAACATCCCATTTTTTCTTTACCTTTGTAACTTCCAATTACTCTTAAAATATCCTGTTCAGGGATCGGCATTGTGGTGTAGCCGGTAAAGCTGCCACCTGCGGTGCCAGCATCCCATATGGATGCCGGTTCGAGTCCCGGCTGCTCCACTTCCAATCCAGCTCTCTGCTACGGCCTGGGAAAGCAGTGGAAGATGGACCAATTCCTTGGGCCCCTGCACCCACATGGGAACTATGGAGGAAGCTCCTGGCTCCTGGCTTCGGATCAGCCCAGCTCTGGCCGTTGTGGCCATTTGGGGAATGAACCAGCGGATGGAAGACCTCTCTTTCTCTCTCTGCCTCCTTTTCTATGTAACTCTTTCAAATAAATAAATCTTTAAAAAAAATCCTGTTCAGAGCTGCTCTCTAATATCTCAACATGAGTAATTACCAAAGCAACGGTGGAACAGAATTTTGCCTACAAAATAATTGTATATTTGAGAGGAAAAAAACCTTTAATCTGAAATAGTTTACCAATCTTTTTGAAATTAAAGGGAATTAAAGGGATTAAGAAAACAAATCGTGTACTTCCAAGAAGAAAATGTCTTTTTTTTTTTTTTTTTTTTTTTGACAGGAAGAGTTAGACAGTGAGAAAAACAGAGAGAAAGGTCTTCCTTCCATTGGTTCACCCCCCAAATGGCCGCTACAGCTGGCGCTGCGCTGATCCGAAGCCTGGAACCAGGTGCTTCCTCCTGGTCTCCCATGCAGGTGCAGGGCCCAAGCACCTGGGCCATCCTCCACTGCACTGCTGGGCCACAGCAGAGAGCTGGACAGGAAGAGGAGCAACCAGGACAGAATCCGGCGCCCCGACCGGGACTAGAACCCGGGGTGCCGGCGCCACAGGCAGAGGATTAGCCTAGTGAGCTGCGGCACCGGCTGGTCTTCTTTCTAAACAGCTAAATCAATTTCAATATCCGATTTGAAAGAGGAGGAGGCATTCAGTTCTACAGTGGGTTTGTCCCTAGAGCAAATAGCAGTAAAATTTCCACAGAAAGAAAAAAGTAGAAAGAGTCCAGTAAAAGCCAGAGGACAAAAACAGTTAACTTTTAAGGTACTAAAACTTCAACTCTGGTTTTCTTGCCAATGATGCGATTCCTGCCTCTTCCCCTGGTTGACAAGATCCATGTTTATTCTGAAAAACACCAGCATCTTCATTCCAAGACTCCACAGCGCTGCCTCCTCGGGTCTCTAGAACCGACACTCACTGAACCGTGCCGTGGCCCTGGGGTGGACGGCTGCACGCAGAGGCAAATGCCCTCTCAGACACACGAACTCCCAGAATGCTCCTCGTTAGGGTAGGAGGTAAACACGTGAGGAGTACCATGTGCATACGGTGGAATGTGCAGCTCAGCACGCTTTTACATAGACACCCACGCAGAGCGACTGCCCAGAGCGGTAGAGCGTGCCCACCACTCCAATGTCCCTGTGCCTGAGCTAATGTCCACCATCGGCAGAGGCGCCATTCTGACTTCGACCGGCACGGACGGGCTGTTCTTAAACATCAAGGATCACCACGGTCGGCTCTTGCTGTGTGTGTCTGGTTTCTTTCGTTTACCATCTGTGAGGTTCAAGTATGCTGTTACATGAGTCCAAGACAACTTGCTTTATACTTGCTGAGCAATATTCTGCTGTATTAATGACTCGATGTATTTATTCTACTACTGACAGACACGTGGGCCAGTCTGGTGTAATTATGAGAAAGCCGTGGTGCAGATCCTCACGTGGACTGGACACTGCTTTCTCTCGGATGCACCCAGAAGTGGAGCTGCTGGGTTACAGGGCAGACAGCTTTTAGTCCAGCAGCTTGACAAAGTGGTTGAACCAAGTTACTACGATGCATCTAGTTTCAGTTCCCCACCAGCATACTGACACTTTTTTTTGCCATTTTTTTTTTTAGCCATTCTACTGTCCTAAAATTCTAGTGTGTTTGAAGTGGTATTGCACCGTGGTTTTAATATCCATTTCCAAAAAGAATGACTGTAACTACATCAGGTACTTTTTCATATGCTTACTGGCCCTTCTGGTATCCTCCTTGGTGCCGTATCTAATATGACCCTTTGACCTTTTTACTTGCTTTCATCTTACTGCTTTGTAGTTCTTTTATATATTCAGGACACAAGTCCTTTATCAGGCATGTGCACGGTAAAAATCTTCTCCCAGTTTGTGGCTTGCCTTCTTTTTCTTTTAATCATGTGTTTTATGAGAAGACACCCTTAATTTTAGTGGATTTGATTTATTAAGTTTTTAAGGTTAGGACTTTTTTCTACTTAAGGACTCCCTGCCTCCCCCAACGCCTACTCGCCAGGTTTTCTTCTAGGAGTTTTATTGTTTCACTTCTTACACTTAAGTTACAGTCTATTTTGAATTGATTTTGTGTCTAGGAAGAAGGGTCAAGATTAATCATCCCCCTCCTCCCCCAGGTGGATACCCGACGACTCTGGCACCACTCATCGGGAGAAGCCCCAGTTTACAGAGGCACGCTGACTGCTGCGTGCGGACGCACGCTTCAGAGAAAGAAACGGCCTCATACTCACCCGTCTCGATAGTCTGCTTCCCTCCAGACAGGACGCCCAGGGGGAGGGTGCCTGTGGGGGTCAGGCCCTTGAGAGCCAGCACACTCTCACTCTCTTCCCTGCAAAGGAAGACCAAAGCCCTGGGTTAACGCCAGGGACACGGCTCAGCAGCACAGAGACCTCCAGAACGCACAGCAAGGGAAAGCAGCAGAGATGAGGGCAGCTCTCCCACCTCCACTCCTTCCCCTGACTCAAGAAAGGCATGTGTTCTGTAAGTATTTCCATTTTACACGACCAGACAGCTCTTGCTTTCCAATTAGAGGCCCCTGCGAAGCAGGCATTGTTCTCATGTTCCCATATATTATCCCAACGAGTCCACCTAGCAAGCTTATGAGGTAGGTCCTGTTAGGTCAGTTTTCAGACAAAGAAGCCAAGGCCTGGAGATTAGCTCACGTGGCTAAGAAGAGGCAGAGCCAGAATCTGAGTACAGGCAATCTGACTTCAAAATCTGAGCCAGCACACCCACTGCATCGGAGGCTGGCCCGGGGCGGTCTGCCAGGACATCTCCAGTCACTTCACTCTGCGAATCGGGTGCTCTGCGCGCAACCTGAAGACCTGCAGGCAGTTCTACTACCAAATTCCAGTTCTTAAAAAGCTGTTCTGAAATGGACTTCCAACGTACGCTCAAAACCCCTTTATAGCACACTGAATGACAGACAGCCTTACCGCAGGATTGAAAAGACCCGCGCCATCTTTCCAATGGCTCTGATCTTATTCTTGATGATTTCTTTCCGAACTGAAGTGCCTCCTTGGAGAATACAGAGAACAGGGTGAGTCAAAGGAACGTATTCACAAGCTGGTTTTTAAAAATGCAGGATGAAGCGTTTTTCTGATTTTAAAAACTATTATTTTTTTTTTCAAAAAAAGAAATCAAAGCCTAAGTTTGCCTAAACAAACAAAAATTGCAGAAAGTCTGGAGTAAGAGGAAAAAAATAATCCAGAACAAAAGATGAAGTCAAAAAATGGAAGGGCCACAGAAAGTGAGACTGTAGGTTTACGTGGATCTGAGATAACAACACAGCCGAGAGTGAAACACACACACACCGACAGACCTCACAAGGACAGTCGCTACAGCAAGGATCTCTTTTGAGAATGCCGTGGCCACCTGAGGGTGAGGCTCTGGCCCGCCCCTCGGCAAGCGGTCATTCAAGCAGCTGTCTGGTGCGTGCCAACAGCGCCGCCAGCTTGCTCTCCTGAACTTGGTGAGGGCCACTTTCATCCTACACTCTTCACGGACACGGCGAGTTATTTCCTCAGAGTGCTACTCTCAACCGAGCAGCACAGGACAGGGACGGGCAAGCTGCCTTAAGAAGCATCACTGAAAAAGTGCAAAATTTTACGGCTTTTTCTCAACCAAGACTTAGGCAACAGCCCACACGTGAGAAGCTAAGGGCCAGGCATGCACCAGGTGACGGCATTCCAAAGTCAGAGGAAGCATGGCCGCTCCTTCCTCACCTCCAGCTCTCGACATCCTGCCGGATCAAGCAGCAGGTGCAAAGGAGACTTAGCCACCGACACTGAAAGGGAGGCTGGAGAGCCATGGGAAATCACCCAGCTACCAACCGTAAAACGTCTCGCTGAGAGGTTGCGGCAGAACAGACAGCCAGATCAAACAAGCTCTGAGCACAGATTTTTGTCGGATACCTTTCTGAGAACTTGAAATGTAGTGATCTCCAGGGGGAACAGACACCAAGAAACAAGCAGATGAAGACAGAAATGTGAAAGGAGAACTTTAGGTTTACATGGAAGAGAGAAAAAAACCAAAGTGAAACGCAATGAGGCTGCACTGGCTCCTGACCACAGCCTTGGGGTCCCCACGGAAGGCTGCATACAGAGGGCACTGCCAGTAGCTGCTTCCACGGTTCAGAGGTTTCTGGATACAGTTTAACATCAGTTTGCAACCATTATTGCCCAACATTTCCCATCCTGGTACAAACCACAGAAATAAATTAGACAAAGGAAAAGGGACCCTCTGTGTGGCAAGGCAAGGAAGGAAACCAACAGACGCCCGGGGCTGCCTCTGTGTCATGGGCTCAGTCTAGCTCTCCCTTTGCAAGTTGGAAGTGGCCCCTGGAATTCCACCTTCTTCCAAGCTGGGGCTTCCTGGGGCTTCGCAGCAACCTCCCCCCTATGTGTCTGGTGGTCCTCAGCGCTGCCTCCTGACCTCAGAGCTCGTGGCTGGAGACGCCCGACTCTGGACTTCACCCCGAGTGGCTGGTTGGGAACCTGCGTATGCAACTTACAGGCACTTAATTCACCTGTCTATTTTCAAAGCAGCAACTGGGGGACTTTTAAGCGCCTCAGAAGGTGGTGTCTGTCCCTGACTGCTGTCTCCCAGCGCTGCCCTTCCCCCACCAGCAGCTCCCAATCCTAGCACCTGGTGCTGCTGATCCCTCTGCTTTTCGAGGAACTAAGCATTCCCTACTGCTAAGCCAGGCTTCGGTTTTGCTGGATCCGTTACATCAATAAGAACAATGCATTTGCTTTGCACTTCTAAAAAATTCTTACAAAACTGCCTCCATGATTGTAGGTGAGAACAAGACCTCTCACTGTGACTAAAAACACACAGGCAAGTGCACAGAGCTACAGCCACCACTCAGGTCAACCAGCACACAGCGCCAGGACACGGAGGCCCGTCCCGGCAGTCCACGCCTATCACCTAGCTTCTCTCCTTTCCAGAGAAAATCGCCCCGTGGCTTTCTCTGGAATCACCCTTGACGCTCGCCACTGCTTTGCCGCCAGCGGTACGGTTCTCATCGGTTCTGAATTTCATGTTCTTTTTTAGTGTCGCTCTCTGTAACTCAGCATTCTGTTCGTGAGATTCAGCCTTGGTTTCCAGCTGCTGAAGTTCATTCTCATCATCCTTATTGCGTGACCTGTCTACCAACAACATGTCCTTTTTCCTGGCTGTGGTCATTTGGGTTGGTTGATTCCTCGGCTATTCTGGATCAGGCTGCTGTGAACATCCCAGTACACTTCTCGTTGCTGCACAGACACACCCGGATGTTGAGTACACCCTTGGGGCTGGACTGCTCAGCTACGGGTGTGTACTCCCGTGTGTTAGGCTCTGGGTCACAGTTTGATATTATCCGCAGTGGACACGCCAATTTCCATGGCTTTGTAAGAGACTTCCTGTTGCTGCCCAGCCGGCAGCACTGGCATTCCTCATCTCTAATTTTAGCCAACCTAGTGCGTGAGTGGTGACATGCCACTGTGGTTTTCATTTGCATTTCTGTGCAGACTAACGCGGCTGAATGTATGTTCACCGGCAGTGTGGGTATCATCTTTGGGTGAGGTGTCTGTTCAGATCTCACTGCCCTGAGTTCTCCCTCCCCTGCAAGTGGACTTTTTGTTGCAAATATCCTCTCCCATTCCATAGTTCACCGCACAGTTTGTCTTTTCACATGCTTACTCGAGTCTTCTGATGGACTCAACTCCTGATGTTAATGCTGTCGAGTTTTAGTCATAGTTTCATATAAGGTTAGTACTTTTTGGGTCCTCAGAGATTTTCTTTTGCTCCAGGGTCATGAAGATGTCCTACATTCTAAACACTACAAGTCTTACTGTTT
Organism: Oryctolagus cuniculus; assembly: GCF_964237555.1. Taxonomy (NCBI): domain Eukaryota; kingdom Metazoa; phylum Chordata; class Mammalia; order Lagomorpha; family Leporidae; genus Oryctolagus; species Oryctolagus cuniculus. The sequence continues at coordinate 788,225 of NC_091439.1, forward strand.
TGCTTTCATATTTCAATCACTAAATTCACCTGCAGGTTTTTTTTTTTAATATTTGCAATTTGATAGCATACAATTTAATTTTTTCTAAAACAGATATCCTCAAACTATGTACTAGAAGCGTTCAGGTGGGTATTTGGCACAGCAGTTAAGCTGTTGCACGGACGCATGCGTTCCACAGTACGGTGCCCGGTTCAAGTCCTGGCTGCTCCACTTCCCAGCCAGCTTCCTGAAAAAGTGCACTCTGGGAAGCAGCAGACACTGGCTCAGTTCTTGGGCCCCTGCCACGCAGTAGGAGATGCAGACGGAGTTCTGAGGTACTGGTGTCAAGCTGGTCGGTATGGACATGTGGGGAGTGAACCAGCAGATGGAAGACCTCTATCTCTCTATATCTTTCAAACAAAATAAAAGTAAATGACAATAAATAAAATATTTATTTATTAAAAATTCCTATGATTTTCCTCTGTTCTGTAATGCCACCTCTGGTATAAACAAGTGTCCCAGATGTGCAGATCTGCTTCAGGGGAGTGTGCTTGCACCAATAATTCCAATTACTCCGGCTTTATAGAAAATTCAGACATCTACAGAGAAAGTCTTCTCACCTTAAGACTTGAGCTATTCCTGGGGCCAGCGCTGTGGAGTAGTGGGTAAAGCCACTGCCTGCAGTGTTGGCAACCCACATGGGCACCGGTTTAAGTCATAGCTGCTCCACTTCTGATCCAGGTCTTTCTGCTAATGTGCCTGGGAAAGCAGGAGAAGGCCCAAGCCTATGGGCCCCTGCACCCACATGGGAGACCTGGAAGAAGCTTCTGGCTCCTGGATTCAGATTGGCCCAGCTCAGGTCATTGCCGCTATTTGGGGAGTGAACCAGAGGACAGAAGACCTCTCTCTCTCTTTGCCTTTGACTCTCTGTAACTCTGCCTTTCAAATAAATAGATAAAAATATTAAAAAAAGACAAGCTGCTACTACATAAGTTTTTGAGTCAGTCCTTAGCATCTGCATATAAACTTTCAGATCAGACTTTCCTGTTAAGATTTGACTAACTTTGCACTGAATTCATATATCAATTTAGGAAACATTTACATCTTTACAGTATTGAGCTTTCCAATAATGCATGAATATTTCTTCCCATTTATTTTGATCTGCTTTAATTTCTAGTTTAATTGGTAGTTTGTTGCTTAAAGGTATTATTAAACATCATCTGTTAGATTCATTATTAGAGATAATACTGTAATGGAAACCATTTTAAACTTTCATTTTGCTTGTTGCCAGTAAACAGAGATCCAAATGACTTCTGCACACTGACTTTGTATCCAGTAGGTCAACTAATGTATGTGTTGCCCTAATAATCTGTGGGCCCCCATAAGATTTCTCCACAGGTGATCACATATATCGCTGAGATCTGTTTCTTTCTTTTCAGCCGTTAACCCTTGTTTTCTGTTGTGGTTTGCTTTTGCTTCAGTGTATTACTGGCTAGGATGTCTAATGTGCAGCAACTTTTTAAAAAACATTTTATTTATTTGAAAGAGTTACAGAGACAGGTAGGCAGAGAGAGAGAGAGAGAGAGAGAGGTCTTCCATCTACTGGTTCACTCCCCAAATGGTCACAAGGGCAGGAGCTGAGCCGATCTGAAGCCAGGAGCCAGGAGCTTCTTCCGAGTCTCCCACTTGGGAGAAGGGGCCCAAGGACTTGGCTCATCCTCCGCTGCTTTCCCAGGCACATTAACAGGGAGCTGGATGGGAAGTGGAGTAGCTAGGACTTGATCTAGCACCCATATGAGATGCCAGCGCTGCAGGCCAGGGCTTTAACCCACTGTGCCACAGCGCCGGCCCCAACGTGCAGCAGTATTAACAGTAGGCTTCCTTGTCTGGTTGCCAATCATGAAGGAGAGCTTTCAGCATTTCACCATAAGATATTTGCTCTAGGTTTATGAAGACACATTTGTCAAATTAAGGAAATCCCTAAGGTTAGGTTAGTGTAAGGGCTCTACTGTACACGAAAGACAACACTTATCTGATGCTGCTTCTGCGTCACGGCACCGCCCAGCATGAGGGCCTCTCATCTACACTGCAGCCGGTGCTGCAGGTGCCCCCTGCATGCAAGGTCTCGCCACACCCGTGGGCAGCTCGCTGCTCAGCCTGCGCTTTCACACTACAGGGCAGCCTCTCTCCTTGACCCGCAGGGACCCACGCCTGCTGGGCACCAGCTTCGCTTCTGCAGTCTCCTTACCTCTTTCAGCATTCAACAGTGACGAGTTAGGGCCTTGCCCAGAGCGAGGCTTTGGCCGCTCTGATCTTCGACCCCGATCACTAGAGCTTTCTTCGGATCAGCAATGAGGCTGGCTTGCTTTCTTATCATCTGTGTGTTCACTGTAGTAACACTTGGTTTTCTTCAAGAACTGTTCCTAGGGCCAACGTCGTGGTGCAGCAAGCTAAGCCGTGCTTGCAGTGCCAGCATCCCACACCAGAGTACCAGTTCCAGTCCTGGTGTGGCTTCTGATCCTGTTCTCTGCCAATGCAGCTGCGAAGGCAGCAGCAGATGGCCACCCATGTGGGAGACCAGGCGGAGCTCCAGGCTCCTGGCTTTAGCCCCGGCCATTGTGGTCATTGGGGGAGTGAACCAACAGGTGGAAAAGCTCTTTCTCTGTCACTCTGCCTTTCAAATAAATAAAACTTAAAACTAATTTTTTTTTCATTTGCATCCACGGCTGGGCTGCTTGGCACAAAAGGCTGTGCTTTCAAAGCTTACAGGGGTTTTCAACCTGCCTTTTCCATTAAGCTTAACCACTTCTAGCCTTTGATTTAAACCAAGAGAACTCTGATGCATTCAGCTTGAACTCTTAGAGGCCACTGTGGGGGTTAACTGGTTGGCCTACTTTCAATATTGTTGTATCTCATGGAATATAGGAAGGCCAGAGGAGAGACAGAGAGATAGAGACAGAGAAGAGACATGGTGTGTGTGTGTGTGTGTGTGTGTGTGTGTGTGAGGGTGGTCAGTGAAGCAATCAGAAGAGACACAAAACTCATCAATTAAGTTCATTGTCTCATACGGGCATGGTCCATGGCACCTCAAATCAATTATAATAATAACATCAAAGATCACTGATCACAAAGCATCATAGCAAACAGACTCATAATGAAAAGGTTGAAACATCTGAGAATTATAAAAAAGAGACATGAAGTAAGTTCAAGGTTTTGGGAAAATAGTGCAACAGACTTGTCCCACTCAGGGTTGCCAGAGGCTTCCAATGTGCAAACAATGCAGGATCTGCAAATGGAGTGCCCACGTAACAGGGGCGCTTCCTCCCAGGCCACACGCAGTGCCATGAGGCACAACACGACAAGGCGTGCCCACGTAACGGGGGCGCTTCCTCCCAGGCCACACGCAGTGCCATGAGGCACAACACAAGGCGTGCCCACGTAACGGGGCGCTTCCTCCCAGGCCACACGCAGTGCCATGAGGCACAACACAAGGTGTGCCCACGTAACGGGGCGCTTCCTCCCAGGCCACACGCAGTGCCACGAGGCACAACACAAGGCGTGCCCACGTAACAGGGGCGCTTCCTCCCAGGCCACACGCAGTGCCATGAGGCACAACACGACAAGGCGTGCCCACGTAACGGGGGCGCTTCCTCCCAGGCCACACGCAGTGCCATAAGGCACAACACAAGGTGTGCCCACGTAATGGGGCGCTTCCTCCCAGGCCACACGCAGTGCCATGAGGCACAACACAAGGCGTGCCCACGTAACGGGGGCGCTTCCTCCCAGGCCACACGCAGTGCCATGAGGCACAACACAAGGTGTGCCCACGTAACGGGGCGCTTCCTCCCAGGCCACACGCAGTGCCACGAGGCACAACACAAGGCGTGCCCACGTAACAGGGGCGCTTCCTCCCAGGCCACACGCAGTGCCATGAGGCACAACACGACAAGGCGTGCCCACGTAACGGGGGCGCTTCCTCCCAGGCCACCCTGGAGAGGACAGCACGAGTCTATCACATGGGAAAGTGTAATGTCAACGGGCACCTTCCCTGGCTTCCCAGGTAAGGGAGTTTCTACTCTATTTAGCTCACCACTGCCATGTACTTTAGCTCTTTTAAATCCAAAATCATTAGTCACTCTTGAATAAAGTCTACACGCATCTGCCCACAGATTCTGTGCTCTATGAACTCTTCATGTCCTCCTGGACCTTCCAGCTTCCCTGGCTATTTCCCTCTGCTTGAACAGCATCCATCAGAATTCCATTTGGTATGTGATTCCTGGTAATTTTTTTTTTTTTTTTTTTTTGACAGGCAGAGTGGACAGTGAGAGAGAGAGACAGAGAGAAAGGTCTTCCTTTGCCGTTGGTTCACCCTCCAATGGCCGCCGCGGCCGGCGCACCGCGCTGATCCGATGGCAGGAGCCAGGAGCCAGGTGCTTTTCCTGGTCTCCCATGGGGTGCAGGGCCCAAGCACCTGGGCCATCCTCCACTGCACTCCCTGGCCACAGCAGAGGGCTGGCCTGGAAGAGGGGCAACCGGGACAGAATCCGGCGCCCCGACCGGGACTAGAACCCGGTGTGCCGGCGCCGCTAGGCGGAGGATTAGCCTAGTGAGCCGCGGCGCCGGCCCTGGTAATTTTTTTTTAAACAGACTTATTTTATTTATAATTTGAAGGCAGAGTGACAGAGGGAGGGAGGGAGGGAGGGGTCACCCATCTGCTGGTTCACCTGGGCCAGCCTGCGGGCAGGAGCTCCACCTGGATCTCCCACAGGGATGCAGGGGCCCAAGCACTGGCCATCTGCTGCCACTTTCCCAGGGGCATCAGGAGAGATCTGGACTGGAAGTGGAGCAGCCAGGACGCTAACCGGTACTCATGAGGGATCCATTGTTAGAGGCGGCGGCTTAAGCCTCTGTGACACAACACTGGCCCACGCTGCTGGTAACTGTCTCAGGGAAAGCTTGAGGCGTGGGAGAGGGTGTCTGAAAACACTTCTCTCACTCACCCTTCAAAGGCACTCCTGCGGTGTGAAATTCCAAGTGCCCAGGTACGGTCTCTCCGCACTGATGGGTTACCCTGTTGCTTCCTGCTTCCGTGAAGAATCAGCTGCTGGCTTACCCGTTCTCTGTGACAAGGCATCGCTTTTGGTGGCTGTGTGAACTTCTCCGACGATGCGGTTAGATGCTGTTCTCTTCTGTTTATGCTACTTTGCAGTTACAGAGCTTCTCCAATTTGTGATTAATTTCTTAGCAGTTTCAGACAATCTTCATTCATTTTGCTTTCAAATATTGCTTTTTCTTCTTCTCTTGCTCCAAACACACACACATGCTATGCCCACCCACTGTACTCCTCTGTGCTTTAAAGTTTCTTTCCCTTTTCTTTCTTCATGTTTCATACTGGATTATTTCTTCAGACATATTTTCCAGTTCACTTATTCTATGTTCAGCTTTACTGGATCTACTGTGAATCAGTTGCATTCTTTTAAAGATTTTATTTATCTCAGAGGGAAAGTTACAGACAAAGAAAGGGAAAGACAGAGAGAAAGGTCTTCTATCTGCTGATTCACTCCCCAAACGGCTGCAACGACCAGAGCTGCACCAATACAAAGCCAGGAGCTACTTCCAGGTCTCCCACGTGGGTGCAGGGGCCCAAGGACTTTGGTCATCCTCCACTGCTTTCCCAGGCCATAAGCAGAGAGCTGGATCACAAGAGGAGCAGTCGGGACTCGAACTGGAGTCTATGCCGGTGCTGGGAATAGAGGTTTAGCCTACTATGCTACAGTGCCGGCCCCCATCTGTTTCATTATAAATGGATTACTTTTCAGTCCTAGAATTTTCTTTTGGTGTTTTATCAACTCTGCTATCTGCCCCTTTTTATTTTTTAAATCTATCTATCTACCTACCTACCTACCTGAAAGGCAGAGAGAGAAACAAAAATCTTCCACCCATTGGTTCACTCCCCAAATGTCTGCATCAGCCAGGGCTAGGCTAGCCCAAAGACAGGCGCCAGGAACTCCACCTGGATCTTATGTTTAGGTGTCAAGGACCCAACCACTTCAGCCACCTCCTGCTGCCTCCAGGATCAAGTCAGCAGAAAGCTGGGTTAGAAGTGGAGTAGGGGGGCTTCCAGCCGGGCACTCTGATTTGGGATGCAGGTACCCAAGCAGCAGCTTAACCTGCTGTACCCCAATACCCACTCCCATCCTCCTTCGCCATTCACAGTTCTCTGCCAAAATTTCACTATTTCAATACAGTCTTCTATGTTCCTGAACAGAGTCAGCATAGTTTTGCTTCTCAACATAAAGTGTGATCTGATAAAGCCGATGTCCCGGTGGCTGCCTGTCTGCTGGCTGTTGTTGCTATTGTTTCCGTTGCTGTATCTACTCACATGCCTGGTTATCTTTGTTACAGACTGTGTGTAGACTTCACTGAAAGTCCTGCATGCTGCCACCTTATGTCTAGAGAGGTTTGCTTCGTCAGGTGCTTTTTCAAATTTCAGGGATTGAAGGAAGGTAGGCTCTCTCCCCTTCCAGGGCGGCCCTGTTTCCAGTTCTCCTTTACTCCAGCACAGACGCAGCCTTCGAGGGTTCCAAAGGGACGGGCAGAGGCTTGCTAACACTCACGTGGCCCTCAGCAAGCCCTGAACGGCAGCCTTCTCAGCCTCCTCACACAAAGCTCTCACCCTTTTAGCCCCTCTTCTGAAATTCACTAAATGTTCTCAGGAGCAAAGTCAATGAAACACAGTATTTTGTGTAGGTTTTCTAGTTGTCTTAACAGGGCTGATCTAAACAACTTAGTTTGCCATTGCTAAAGTGGAACTCCTTCGTTTATATCACTTCTCAAAAAGCTCAATTTTTTTGTGGTTTTAGTATGATTTCAGGGCAGACGGAATTAAAGTGTGTTGAATTCACCTCCTTAACATAAAGATATTTTTAAATTTCCTTTCGTAAAAAATGTATATTATACGTATAATAGAGGCATATAGTTCAATACAAAAATGGATACAAAATCTGAATTGACAAGTTCTCAAAAAGAAAGAAACGTGGCCAATAAACACAAGGAAAAAATGCCCACCAGCCATCATAAAAACACAAACAAAAACGAAAACACCAAACCCCAGCTCTACAAACACTAGTGGGGCAGTCACAGTGAAATCTGACCCCACCAAAATGCTACCAGGTGCGGCCTGCCCAGAGGCTGTTTGTGTGATTGAGCTTGTAAGTATTTGGCAGAGATCCTCGGTTTCAGACATTTATACCACGGCGATACTCAGTGATTTCACAGTGGCTGTGCGTCAGTCTCACTGTATACACCCCTACCCGCTGACATCAGTTCTCATTTGTTTCCCCACACTAGAATGTAAGCTTATGGGGCTGGTGCTGTGCACAGAAGGTCACACAGCTGCCTGCGACCTTCGTATCCCAGATGGGCGCTGGTCCTAACCGCTCTACTTCCGATCCAGCTCCCTGCCAACGAGCCTGGGAACACAGCAGAAGATGGCCTACATGCTTGGGACCCTGACACCCACATAGGAGACGCAGACGAAGTTCCAGACTCGCAGCTTCGGCCTGGCCCAGCCCCAGACTTTGTGGCCATTTGGAGAGTGAACCAGCAAATGGAAGATCTCTCTCTTTCTCTGTAATTCTGCCTTTCAAATAGAGAAATCAATCTTTTTTTTTTTTTAAATAATTATAAGCTCTTAATAGAACAAGAACTAAATGGTACTTGGTACATATCAGGCATGTAATAAATACTGGTTGTTGACAGCATGTGCAAAGATTTATCTATGTGGATTTTCAAAATGGCAGGGGTTTTAAAAGCACTACATTAGAAAACATCAACCATCCAGGCCTGGCATTGAGGTGCAGTGGGACAAGCAGCTGCTTGAGACCCAGGTGTTCCATATCAGAGTGCAGGTTGGAGTCCTGGCTGCTCCGCTTCCGATCCAGCTCCCAACTAACGGGCCTGAGAAGGAAGCAAAGGACGGCCCAAGTGTCTGGGCCCCTGGCACCCGTGTGGGAAACTCAGATGGAGCTCCTGGCTCCTGGCTCCTGGCTCCTGGCTTTGGTCTGCCCCAGACCTGGCTGTTGCAGCCATCTTGGAGTGAACCAGCTATGGAAGAACTCTGCCTCTTTGTCACTCCGCCTTCCAAATGAATAATAAAAGAAATTCTTAAAAAAATCCAATATCCACCAGTACAGTATATGATATTGGCGATCAACATGGACAACTTTGTAACCATCAGAAACTAGTGTGCAAATGCAAAAAAAAGTACATGTTCTTGATACCATTACATGAGTTCATTTCTGTTGAAAAGGAAAAGAAAAAATACATGCAAAGAAAAAAGAAAGCCAACACAACAGACATCAAGATGTTAACAATGGATATCTATAAGATGGTGGGATTATGGGTGACTTTTTTATTTATGATTTCCTATATTTTTCAAATTTTATTTTTTTACAGTGAACATAATCTGTTTTAGTAAGACAAAGAAAATTATTCCTAACAAACTAAAATCCAAACCAAAAGTTCTTTAGTTCAAATAAGGAAACGTTTACCTTCTGCTTCCTCATCTGAAATCAGTTCATCATCAGAGCATATGTTCAGGATGTTAACCAGCATCTCTGTGACTACAAGATAAGACAAAATCAGCCACAAGTTACATGGTTAGTGAGACACTGTCCCTAACATAACGTGAGCATCTAGTAAACACGCACATTCCATAGTCCGAAAAAGCAGCTTTAGAGAGAAGCACCGGTGCCAGTCTGGTCTAGCAGTTAAGACGCCACTTGGTTCGCCCGCATCCATCGTGAGTGCCGGGCTCCAGTCCTGAGTGCCGGGCTCCAGTCCTGCTCCCTTAGGGAGTCCACTTCCTGCGCATGCGCACCCTGGGGGGCAGCAGTGATGGCTCAAGCAGTTAGGGCCCTGCCACCACGTGGGGGGCCTGGGTGTAGTTCCTGGCTTCCAGCTTTAGCCACTGTAGGCATGGGGAGCTCTGTCTCTCAAATTAATAATAACAACAACAACAAATAGCATCAAATGTAAACCTCAGGTTCGGTAAGAGTTTAGGTAGCTTACTTGTTCCAATAAAAGTCTGGAGTCTTTGAAATCTCCATGGCATAATTACTTGATTTTATGCGATGGCTATTCAAAGCCTTTTCCTCGACGATATACACATACCAAAATTTCTTCCTATTTTACAAAAAAGTTACACCAGCAAGCCGACGGCCAACAGGCTTATATTATATTTGCAAAGCTTATCAGTGTAGCTGAATAAATAAAATTCTTACTAAGGACAATAAATCCTGTTTAAATATCAGTAGGGCTGAAGAAATCACTGAGAGAATGATATAGTGTCTGTTACCTGTTATTTTAATGTTTTGATCATAGTAGGGCAGCTACTTTAAATTGATACTCAGAATAAGAAAACCGTAATAGAACTCAAATCTAAGAATCAATAAAGTGCCAATTAAACATTTCTGTAGAGAATAAGCAAAACCTTGCCGGTAACGTTAAGAACGCCATCTCTGAACCATCAAGGGGGTGCATGCACACAGGCACCCCT